>NW_022060105.1:320528-326596 GCF_007399415.2 Gopherus evgoodei
TGTGCGGGTCTTCCCTTCCACCCCTCTCAGCCCTCGGTATCCTGACAACGGATGCCTCAGATCTAGGCTGGGGGGCCCACCTAGGGACCCTGCGGACACAGGGCCTGTGGTCTCAGCAGGAGGTGCGGCTACACATCAACATGCGGGAGTTGAGAGCGGTCCGCCTTGCTTGTCAGCGTTCTGTCATCAGCTTCAGGGTCGTTGTGTCGCCGTGTTCACGGACAACACGACGACCATGTACTATATGAACAAGCAGGGCGGCACCAGGTCCTCCTCCCTGTGCCTCGAGGCGATACGACTCTGGGACTTTTGCGTAGCCCACTCCATTCACCTCAGGGCTTCTTTCCTCCCGGGAGTACGGAACACGCTGGCGGATCGATTGAGCAGATCCTTCCTGTCACACGAGTGGTCCCTTCGCCCGGACGTCGCTCTCTCCATTTTCCGAGGTGGGGTTATCCCCGGGTGGACCTCTTCGCGTCCAAGGGGAACAGGAAGTGCCAAGCGTTCTGCTCCTTTCAGGGCAGGGAGCCGGGGTCGATAGCAGATGCCTTCCTCATCCAGTGGTCGACCCACCTGTACTACGCGTTTCCCCCGTTCCCTCTGGTCCACAAGGTCCTCCTGAAGGTGCGCAGAGACAGGGCTCTCGTGATCATGGTGGCCCCGGCATGGCCCAGGCAGCACTGGTACACCATGCTGCTGGACTTGGCCGTAGCCGACCCTGTTCCCCTGCCCCTTCATCCGGACCTGATCACCCAGGACACGGGACCCTCTGTCACCCAGACCTGCAGTCGCTGCACCTAGCGGCGTGGCTCCTGGTGGCTGACTGGTTCCGAGCTGCGCTGCTCCAGCCTGTGAGGGAGGTGCTTGAGCAGCAGGAAACCGTCCACAAGAGCCACATATTCGGCAAAATGGAAACGCTCCTGTTGGTGCGTAGAGAGAAATCTCCGCCCTATGGAAGTTTCGGTAACCGAAATCTTAGACTATGTTTGGTCCCTCAAAGGGCAAGGTCTGGCCTTATCGTCGTTGCGAGTCCACCTAGCAGCTATCTCCACCTTTCACCCGGGTGCGGACGGTCGCTCTGTTTTTTCTCACCCGACGGTGTCGAGATTCCTTAAAGGGCTGGAACGTTTATTCCCTAACGTCCGTCCCCCTGCTCCGACCTGGGATCTTAACCTGGTGTTGTCCCGGCTCATGGGGCCCCCCTTTGAGCCATTAGCTACTTGCTCCCTGCTCTACCTCTCTTGGAAGACTGCCTTTCTAGTAGCTATCACCTCAGCTAGACGGGTGTCGGAACTCCGAGCTCTTGTGGTAGACCCCCCATATACGGTCTTCCACAAAGACAAGGTGCAGCTGAGACCACACCCTGCTTTTCTGCCCAAGGTGGTCTCAGCCTTCCACGTCAACCAAGAGATTTTCCTTCCGGTTTTTTTCCCAAAACCTCACTCCTCAGGCAGGGAGCAGCAGCTCCACTCGCTGGATGTCCGTAGGGCTCTCGCGTTCTACATAGAGAGGACCAAACCCTTCCGAAAATCCCCCCAGCTTTTCGTGGCGGTAGCAGATCGTATGAAAAGGCTTCCTATCTCCTCCCAGAGGGTATCCTCTTGGGTTACGTCCTGTATCAGGACCTGTTATGACTTGGCCCATGTCCCTACGGGCCGTGTGACTGCGCATTCTACCAGGGCGCAGGCGTCGTCGCTGGCTTTCCTCGCCCGTGTGCCCATCCAGGAAATCTGTCGGGCAGCGACCTGGTCATCGGTCCACACCTTTGCTTCCCACTACGCCCTGGTCCAGCAGTCGAGGGAGGATGCGGCCTTCGGAACTGCAGTGCTCCGTGCCGCGACTTCTCACTCCGACCCCACCGCCTAGGTATGGCTTGGGAGTCACCTAACTGGAATGGATGTGAGCAATCACTCGAAGAAGAAAAGACGGTTACTCACCTTTGTAACTGTTGTTCTTCGAGATGTGTTGCTCACATCCATTCCACACCACCCTCCTTCCCCACTGTCGGAGTAGCCGGCAAGAAGGAACTGAGGAGCGGGCGGGCCGGCAGGGATATTATTGGGCGCCATGGCGGCGCCACTCCAGGGGGCGACCTGCCGGCCCACTGGAGTTGCTAGGGTAAAAAGTTTCCGACGAACGTGCACGCGCGGCGCGCACACCTAACTGGAATGGATGTGAGCAACACATCTCGAAGAACAACAGTTACAAAGGTGAGTAACGTCTTTTTTTATGGTCTCTGGGAACCTAGACTAGGAACTGAGATCCCACCAGGAGGTGACAAGACCCAGTGGAACTTGCATTTTTCACGTTTCGCATACAGATGTTTTTGCCGGAGTCTTTCTAAGATGCGGTGCCAAGTCGGTCACAAAGATCCTGATCATCAGAAAAAAATGAAGATCTCATCAAGGTAAAGGACCACAACTTGGTCCGACATGTCTTGGAAGATATCACTAATGAAGTGCTGAAAGGTTGCCAAGGGGTTGCACAGTCGGAAAGTCATGACCTGATATTTGAAATGCCTATACCAGCTATGGAAACCCAATACAGAGGCTTCCGGAAGGTTCCTTCTAGACTGGCTCCTCTTGTCTCCTCAGATCCAAACTAGATGATAGGCTACACAAAGATCCAGCTTAATGAAGACTCTGGCAGAGCTCACTCTTTCCATGCGCCCATTATTAAGAGGTAAGGGGTACTAGTTCTGGATTGTAACTTATTTAATGCCTGGTAATCCACACAAGGATGCAGGGAGCCATATTTCTTAGTCACAAAGAAGATCACACCCTCAGCCAGGGACACAGAGGGATAGATGAAATACTGTTGTAAATTTTCCTTGCGATAGCTCTAGAGATCCTGGAGATCTGGTTCTGAGAGGGAATAGATTCAACTGAAAGGATCTCCATTCCAGAATGGACATCAGTGGGGCAGTTGTAACTGCAATGTGGTAGCAAGATGTCAGCCTGTTTGTTTTTCCCAGCAACATCTGCTAAAGCCTGATACTTGGCAGATATTCCCAAGGCAATTGGGAAAGTAGTGGAGACCCTAGCCTCTGTTTGCCAGAAGCTGGGAATGAGTGACCGGGGATGGATCACTTGATGATTACCTGTTCTGTTCATTCTCTCTGGGGCATCTGGCACTGGCCACTGTCGGAAGGCGGGATACTGGGCTAGATGGACCTTTGGTCTGACCCAGTAGGGCCATTCTCATGTTCTTATGGAGACTGCCAGGGTTCCTTCCATACTAAGTCTTTTGGTCTCAAGATCCCCTGGGTGACAGGTAGAGCTGCAGAGGACCTCTGGCCTCCAGCTGAGTTTCGGGAAGCAAGACAGCTGGTGGTATGGGCAATTAAACTGAATCGTGCCAGTCCGCCGGTGGATACATGGATTGTTGGCGATGAACTATGGAATGATAAGAATGATTGGAGAGTGCAGTGCACAGATCAACGTGAACTGGAGAACTTCATGGTGACCTTGAAAGGTGATGCCTTGTAAGGGGGCCATTTGGTGGGTGACTGGGTCCAAATAGAGGAGCGATCTGTCAATGGCCTCCATGAAGTTGGGAGGAGTCTTGCACTGAGTCGGGATATTATGCACTCGGGCCAACTCCAAATCCATGAAATTATTTGAAGCACCAGAGTCCGCTAGAGCTTCTAGGTTACCTCCAACATAGTGGGGTGCTGAAGAAGGAGTGGGAGTTGGAGGGATGTCGGCTTGGCAATTTGCTGTTGCCAAAGTTTCAGCAGACCTATGTTGGCACTAGGCACTGGCATGAGGGGGAAGACTGGATCCCTCTATCCGGGCTGGAGTTTGCCATTTCCCAACACAGATCAGCTTTCACAGGGCTGCTTGACACGAAGTGTCCCAAGTTACTGCAGTATAGGTATAGGCTTGATGCTTGACACTGGTTTTTCTCTGCATCGTAGAGACAGGGCTGGGCTTGGCCAATCTACTTGCGTTTGGCTGGAATGAGAGCACCGGGAGTTGGCAAACCAGATCTGGTGAAGTTGGCACAGGTCAGGAGGTTGACCTCCTTTCTAGGCGGCGTTCCATCAGGCAGCCACCAACATTAATACTGAGCTTGATCAAGGTGTTCAAATTGGTCACTGGCTCTATTCACGCAAGCTCATTTTTTATCTCATCTTCAAGGCCAAGACAGAAGTGGTAGCACTGTGCAGTCTCATTCCATGCGGTGTCAGCCACGAGATGCCAAAACTCCGAGGCATCATTAGCAACTTGCCAGTGTCCCTGCTGCAGGCTCTGGAGCCCGGCCTCCGCTGTGCGTACATAGCTCAGGTGATCAAAAATTACTGTGATATTTTGAACCAAGGCCTCAGACTGGTTCAGGACGTTACAGAAGTGGGGAGGCCCAAGCCAATGCCACCCCAGTCAGCTGGCTGATAAGTCCAACCTGAGACTGGTCCGTGTGGAAAGACTGCAGGCACAGCAGGATTAGGAGCTGGGACTGGTTCATAAAACCAAGAAACTGGCTGTGGTCACCACCACACTTGTCCAGCGGGGGAATTTTAGGTGCCGGATGGGGAAGAGTCCTAGGTAACACAGGCAATGCCTGCAGGGCATCTGCAGGTTCTGTAGGTGCACCAGTGGTTTCCCCCAGGAATTGAAATTAGGGGAGGTGTTCGAATTTACACGGGGGGGTGTCAGGACCGATGAGAGATATAAAAGAGAGATGAATAAAGTAAATATTTTGTTAGTATGATGCAAATTTAACATAAGGATAATGCAAGTTACACCAAAACATATAGCAGATCTAGATTTCTAAAAACATATAATTTTTAAAAAATATATATTTAATTTAAATTGTCTTTTGAAAAGTAAGCCATCATGGGATAAGAGAGAAGTCCTCTCAAGGATCAGTAACTGGTTAAAAGATGGGAAACAAAGAGTAGGAATAAATTGTCAATTTTCAGAATGTAGAGAGATAAATAGTGGTATCCTGAGGGGTCGGTACTGGGACCATTACTGTTCAACATACTCATAAATGATCTGGAAAAATGGGTAAACAGTGAGGTGGCAAAATTTGCAGATGATACAAAACTATTCAAGATAGTTAAGTCCCAGGCAGACTGGGAAGCATCACAAAGGATCTCACAAAACTGGGACTGGGCAACAAAAATGGCAGATGAAATTCAGTGTTGATCAATGCAAAGTGATGCACATTGGAAAACAATCTCAACTATACATACAAAATGATGGGGCCTAAATTAGCTGTTAACACTCAAGAAAGAGATCTTGGAGTCATTGTGGATAGTTCTCTGAAAACATCCACCCAATGTGCAGTGGCAGTCAATGATTCCCAACATTCTGTTTGCTTTTTTAAAAAGAACAGGAGTACTCGTGGCACCTTAGAGACTAACAAATTTATTTGAGCATAAGCTTTTGTGGGCTCCAACCCAGTTCATCGGATGTAGCCCACAAAAGCTTATGCTCAAATAATTTGTTAGTCTCTAAGGTGCTACAAGTACTCTGTTCTTTTTGGATACAGACTAACACGGCTGTTACTCTGAAACCATTGCTTTTTAAGAAAAGATAGATAATAAGACAGAAAATATAAAATTCATGGTACTTGTACACCTTGAATACTGTGAGGAGATCTGGTCACCCCATCCCAAAAAAGATATTGGAAATGGAAAAGGTACAGAGATGGGCAACTAAAATGATTAGGGGCATGAAACAGGAGGAGAAATTGACTGGGAATTTTCATCTTAGAAAAGAGATGACTAAGGGGGAGTATGATAGTGTCTATAAAATCTTGACTGGTGTGAAGAAAGTGAATAAGGAAATGTTATTTAATCCTTCACATAACGCAAGACCAGCAGTCACCCAATGAAATTAATAGGCAGCAGGTTTTAAAAAAACAAAGGAAGTATTTTTCACACAACATAAAGTTAACCCATGGAACTCTTTGCCAGGGATGCTGTGAAGACCAAAACTATAACAGGATTAAAAAAGAACTAGATACATTCCTGGAGAATAGGTCCATCAGTGGCTATTAGCCAGGATGGGGAGCGATGCAACACATGCTCTGAGTGTCCCTAGCCTGTTTGCCAGAAG
>NW_022060106.1:0-100191 GCF_007399415.2 Gopherus evgoodei
AAAAATACAGATCAAATAGACTATTTCAGCTATTCTATTATGTGTTAATCTGCTCTGAGTAAACGTGATAGGACACCTCATATTATGCCCTACTCCTAGTGACACTCTCCGATGGATCCCCATCCTCCACCCACCATGAGGTAGGTAGGAGCGGATCATTATTATCTCTACTTGAAAGAGGGAGAAGCTAAGGTTGAGAAAGGAGAATTGACTTGTCTTAGGTCACCCAGCCTGTCAGTGGCAGAGTTGGGAATAGGATCCAAGAGCCCTGATTTTCAAACTAACCCTCGGATCTTGAATTTCAGACATTGAATGACCTGAATAAAGTGCTCTCAGATGAACTCCAGACCAACAACAGTGCACAGAATTATTTAGCAAATATTTGAGAACTGCAATGTTAGAATCATGAACTGCTCAGAGACAATTAATGCAGAGAAGCAGCAAAATTCATCAAACATAGAACTGGTTCTGACTTTTTTCCTTGGTCTTAAAAGAGAACAACAAGGATCTGAGTCTCCTCCCTGTCAATAACCTCCTGCTCAGCCAATCAGGGTAGAGACTAAGGACGGGAGGCTGAGGGTTCTCACCAGGGAGCCCAAAGGATGGCCCAGGTCACTGGTGGGGATCACTGCCTGAGCACTATTTCAGCCCCACATTTTTGGGTGGACCTCCCACAGTGGAAGCTGCAGAGCACTCCCCCACAACACGCACACACACACACACACCTCTTGTTGTTGGGAAGGGAACAGGAGAAAGGAGAAAAGAAGCAAGAGATGAAGAGAAAGGAGGGAGGGAGGGAGGAAAAGGTGAAACAAAAAGGACAAACCCTAATGTCCTCAGCGATTCTAAGGGACAAAATCCCAGGTGCGCAATAAAATTCTGCCTCCTTAAGCTCGTGTTTTCCATGCCTAGAATTCAACTGTCACCAGATGGATCAGACTGAACAGGTTTCAAACCTCCAGGAGGCTCTTACCTTCTAAACAGGGACGGCTGGTCTCTAGTAAAATCACTACAGGGGAAAGAGAAAACTCTAAAGAGGTTCCTCCTGGCACTCATGGCCATGAACCCGAATACTCTCAGTCCTCAGAGACCTGGAGAAGGAGACTTGCTGAAGCAAAGCCACAGGGGTCTCCCTGGTCCCTTGCCCCTGTCCTGCCTGGCTGATGTCAGTGAGGCCACCATCTCTCTGTGAGGTCACCACCTCCCCACCACCTTTGACCAATAGTCTGGGGTCCTGCGAAAAGACCTTTGTGATGTCACTGCCACACCCCTCCCTCGCTGTGCTACTGTCCTGCCCCTGGCCAGGCACTCTGGAGGTTTGAACTACTCCCTGTGGATCACCCCACTCAAGGAGCGTTCGTTCTAGGCAGCAAGCCGGCTAGACAGGAAAACATCAGATGCTGCTCCCAATGCTACACTCAGTTTTTCATAAATTAGTCCACTTTATGGCCAGAAGAGACCATTAGTGCATCTAATCATATAATCATAGAATATCAGGGTTGGAGGGGACCTCAGGAGCTATCTAGTCCAATCCACTGCTCAAAGCAGGACCAATCCCCAACTAAATCATACCAGCCAGGGCTTTGTCAAGCCTGACCTTAAAAACCTCTAAAGAAGGAGATTCCACCACCTCCCTATGTAACCCATTCCAGTGCTTCACCACCCTCCTAGTGAAAAAGTTTTTTCCTAATATTCAACCTAAACCTCCCCCATTGCAACTTGAGGTCTTTACTCCTTGTTCTGTCATCAGGTACCACAGAGAACAGTCTGGATCCATCCTCTTTGGAAACCCCTTTCAGGTAGTTGAAAGCAGCTATCAAATCCCCCCTCAGTCTTCTCTTCTGCAGACTAAACAAGCCCAGTTCCCTCAGCCTTTCCTCATTAGTCATGTGCTCCAGCCCCCTAATCATTTTTGTTGCCCTCCACTGGACTCTTCCCAATTTTTCCGCATCCTTCTTGTAGTGTGGGGCCTAAAACTGGACACAGTACACCAGATGAGGCCTCACCAATGTCGAATACAGGGGAATAATCACATCCCTCGATCTGCTGGCAATGCCCATACTTATACAGCCCAGAATGCCGTTAGCCTTCTTGGCAACAAGGGCACACTGTTGACTCATAGCCAGCTTCTCATCCACTGTAACCCCTAGGTCCTTTTCTGCAGAACTGCTGCCTAGCCATTCGGTCCCTAGTCTGTAACAGTGAATGGGATTCTTCCATCCTAAGTGCAAGACTCTGCACTTGTACTTGTTGAACCTCATCAGGTTTCTCTTGGCCCAGTACTCTAATTTGTCTTAGGTACCTCTGTATCCTATTCCTATCCTCCAGCATATCTACCACTCCTCCCAGTTTAGTGTCATCTGCAAACTTGCTGAGGGTGCAGTCCACACCATCCTCCAGATCATTAATGAAGATATTGAACAAAACCGGCCCCAGGACCTACCCTTGGGGCACTCCACTTGATATCGGCTGCCAACTAGACATGGAGCCATTGACCACTACCCGTTGAGCCTGATGATCTAGCCAGCTTTCTATCCACCTTATAGTTCATTCATCCTGCCCATACTTCTTTAACTTGCTGGCAAGAATACTATGGGAGACCATATCAAAAGCTTTGCTAAAGTCAAGAAATAACACATCAATTGCTTTCCCCTCATCCACAGAGCCAGTTATGTCCTCATACAAGGCAATTAGGTTTGTCAGGCATGACTTGCCCTTGGTGAATCCATGCTGACTGTTCCTGATCACTTTCCTCTCCTCTAAGTGCTTCAGAAGTGATTCCTTGAGAACCTGCTCCATGATTTTTCCAGGGACTGAGGTAACACTGACTAGCCTGTAGTTCCCCGCGTCCTCCTCCTTCCCTTTTTTAAAGAAGGGCACTACAGTAGCCTTTTTCAAGTCATCCGGGACCTTCCCCGATCACCATGAGTTTTCAAAGATAATGGCCAATGGCTCTGCAATCACATCCGCCAACTCCTTTAGCACCCTGGGATGCAGCGCATCCAGCCCCATGAACTTGTGCTGGTCTCCAGTTTTTCTAAATTGTCCCAAACCACTTCTTTCTCCACAGAGGGCTGGTCACCTTCTCCCCATGCTGTGCTGCCCAATGCAGCAGTCTGGGAGCTGACCTTGTTTGTGAAGACAGAGGCAAAAAAAGCATTGAATACATTAGCTTTTTCCACATCCTCTGTCTTCTAAGTTACCTCCTTCATTCAGTAAGGGGCCCACACTTTCCTTGACTTTCTTCATATTACTAACATACCTGAAGAAACCCTTCTTCTTACTCTTAACATCTCTTGCTAGCTGCAACTCCAAGTGTGATTAGGCCTTCCTGATTTCACTCCTGCATGCCTGAGCAATATTTTTATACTTCTCCCTGGTCATTTGTCCAATCTTCACTTCTTGTAAGCTTCTTTTTCTCGTTTAAGATCAGCAAGGATTTCACTGTTAAGCCAAGCTGGTCGCCTGCCATATTTACTATTCTTTCTGCATATCGGGATGGTTTTTTCCTGCAACCTCAGTAAGGATTCTTTAATCCTTTAGAGGATTGGAACTGATTTCAGTGGAGTCACATGTTTGCTAGGTTTTTATGCATTTGCAGAGGAAAATATTGAGTGTTGCCATTCATTTTAGTGATCCCTATTTAGTGGGGCTCCTGAACATACTGAAAATGCATTTTTTTTTTTGGTTGACAGAAGAGGTTTGTAAGGGGGTACTTGAATTTGAACCAAGAACCACTTGATTTGCAGTCAAACACTCTACCACTGAGCTACACCCCCATGATTGCTATGGAAGTAAGTCAGTGATCTTAAAGATTTTGAAGGAAAGGCCCTGCCTCAGAGATCTCCTGTTCTTTTCCCAGACCACAGTGCTTTTAAAAATGGGGTTTGATTAAACTTATAGATGCATGGAGACACCACAACTTGCACACCCAACCACATAGTTTCCCCCAGTGACATAGCTACCACCTCTCGGGGAGATGGATTAACTACACGGACGGGACAGCTCTCTCCTCTCTGCTTAGAGCATCTTCATTCTTTATGAATAGGTAGGAAAGAACCTCCTGAATGGACAGGAACCAACTGATCAAATATTGCTGGGCCTGCATTCAATATGGGTAATTGGTCATACTGGGTTGGATTAGTAGGAGCATTGCCAACAGATCGAGGGAAATGATTATTCCCCTCTATTCGGCACTGATGAGGCCACTTCTGGAGCATTGCATCCAGTTTTTGCCCTCCCACTACAGAAACAAATTGGAGAGAGTCTAGGGAGGGCAACAAAAATGATTAGGGGGCAGGGGACTTACGAGGAGAGGCTGAGGGCACAGTCACCCAGAGGGGGGGCAAGTGGGGTAATTTAGCCCAGGCCCTGCATGGATCCCATGAGAATATAGCATTCTATAGTATTGCAACTTTTTTTATGGAAGGGGCCCCCAAAATTGTTTTGCCTCAGGCAACCTGAATCCTCTGGGCATCTCTGTCCACTCCACCCCCTTGACTCATTCTCCTCCCTCTGAGGCCCCACCTGTGCTCTGCTCTCACTCTCATTTGGCCACTTCCCACTCCTGCTCTTCCTCTTTGGCTGAGGCCTGCTAGTCCACCTTTTGCTTGCTCCTCTCCTCCCTGAAGGCCTCCTTGTGCCTCTCCAACCCCTACCCCAAGGTCTGCCTGCTGCCCCCACCTCTATGCCCTTCCCCTGAGACTCACTCTACCCAAACCTCTCTGCCCCCTCCCCTAAGACCAGCTCTGCCCACCACTTGCACCTCTCTATTCCCTCCCCTGACCTGCCCTGTCCACCACCCACACCTCTCTGGCCCTCCCCTGAGACTCGCCCTGTCCATCTCTTTCCTCAGTCATCTCTTGTTATTCCTTGAAACATCAAGGATGGAATAAAAAGCCGAGTTTACTCCAGGGTGAGGAAAGAAAGGAGCCACCAACCCCCTGACAAATCTCAGTGCCCCAGAGAAAACCTGCCCCCTGCTATTGCAATCCCTGATGTGCTGGGGATATGATGGTAAAGGAACTGTCTGAATGATCAAGGCAGGAAATGGACAACAATCTACAGGAACATCATTGACCACAAACACACTCTCCTCGTGCTCCTGCCAGAAGGGAAATGAGCAGGAATTCTTGCAGTTCAGCCATGGACACACTTACACAATGGCACAGCAGTGTGTGTGTTGTGGAAGCTGGTCTGAGGAAACAACTGGAATTGATCACTCAATGAGAATAGAACTAGAGTGTAGTGAGAGACACATCTTGAGCAAGTAGTTGTGGCTGAGTGGTTAAGGTGATGAGCTAGAAATCCACTGGGGGCTCCCTGTGCAGGTTCAAATCCTGTCAACTACAGAAGAAGTTGTAGTCCTCCAGTTTCAAGAGAGCTGGGTCTTGTCTTGCTTTCAAGCTGTGTCTATACTACTAGGTAATGTGGCTTTAAAGTGTTTTAATTAAACAGCTGTTGCATGGCCACACTAGGCCCCTTGTGTTACCAGAGCACATCCAGGCTAGACTCTTGGATGGTCACAGAGAGCAGGGCACTGTGCATAGCTGTGCAACTGGCTACAGGTGTTTTGGGAAGGGTTTGCAATGCCTCCTGGGCTGGTAGAGCATCACATGATGCAGGTTTCTCTATCCCATTGTTCCATGGGAATCCTACTAGTTTGCCAGCTGCTTTTCCACTGCAATGTGCTTGGTGGGGTAGAGAGTGTGTGTGTGGGAGAGACTGTGTTTGTGTGGGGAGAGGGAGTGTGTGGGTACACTGTCTCTAATTTCAGACAGCTGCTGCAAGCAACCAGGCAGGGGGCAGGGGACAGCCCCAACATCAGCCCCTGCTTCCCTCACTGGCTCAGCTCAGCACAGCAGCCTCTTGTCACACACACATGCAGCTGCCTGCTTAGCTGTGTGTCAGGGGTGCTGGAACAGGGGGTTAGAGGGCCATGGCCCCACCACTCTTTTTCGGCTGTTAGGACAAATGATGGAGGGGGGGATAGGGTGGAGTCTTGGGGGGAAGAGGTGTTCTGTGGGTGTGGTCTCGGGGGAGGGGTGGTGTGAATGTGGGTCCCTGGGGAAGGGGTGTCATGGCAGCACCACAGTTCAGACAACAGTGCCCCCCCACATTGTAAGGAAGCTCCCGCCGCCTCTGCTCTGTGTTCGTGGTGCGGGAGAGAGCAGCGTCCACGGCAGTGATTTGCACCCCAGGGCTCCGGCAGGGGGGCTCAGGCAGCGATTTAAAGGGCCCAGGGCTCTGGCCTCTGTAGGGAGCCCTGGGCCCTTTAAATCACCAGCTTGGGGAAGCTGGGCCAGGCTAGCACAGCGTACCCGCTCTTGCCAGTACCCCATACCGGACCGGACCGGCTTACCTTCACCTCTGGAAGATCCTCACCTGGATCAATAACTGGTTAAAAGCTAGGAAACAAAGGGTAGGACTAAATGGTCAGTTTTCAGGATACAAACAGGTAACTAGTGGTGTTTGCACGGGGCTATTCAACATATTGATAAATGATCTGCTAAACAGCGAGGTGACAAAATTTCCAGATGATCCCAAACTACAGAGGATAGTTAAATGCGAAGCAACCTGTGAGGAGCTAAAAAGAGATTTTACAAAACTGGATGAAAGGGCAACAAAATGGCAGATGAATTTCAATGTTGATAAATGCAAAGTGATGCACATTGGCAAACATAATCCCAACTCTACATATAAAACGATGGGATGTAAAATAGCTGTTGCAACTCAAGTGAGAGATCTTGGAGTCACTGTGGATTGTTCTCTGCAAACATTCACTCAATGTGCAGCAACCAGCAAAAAGCAAACAGAATGTTGGGAATCATTAAGAAAGGGACAGATAATAAGAGAGAAAATCTTATTGCCACTGTATAAATCCATGGAATGCCCATCTCCTGAATGCTGCTTGCAGATACGGTTGCCTCATATCAGAAAAGATGTATTGGAATTGGAAAAGGTTCAGAAACGGGTATGGAGTGTTTGCCATATGGGAAGAGAATAATCAGACTGGGACTTTTTGGCTTGGAGAAAAGATGACTAAGGGGGGATATGATAAGGGTCTATAAAATCATGGCTGGTGTAGAGAAAGTAAATAAGGAATTATTACTTATTCCTTCTCATAACACAAGAACGAGGGGTCACCAAATGAAATTAATGGGCAGCACGTTTAAAACAAACAAAAGGAAGTATTTTTTCACACAATGCACGGTCAACCTGCGGAACTGCTTGCCAGAGGATGTTGTGAAGGTCAAGACTATAACAGGGTTCAAAAAAAGAGCTAAATCGATTCATGGGGGACATGCTCTGAGCCAGGATGTGCAGGGAAGATGTCCCTAGTCTCTGTTTGCTGGGAGCGGGTGACAGGGGATAGATCACTTGATGATTACCTGTTCTGTTCATTCCTTCTGGGGCACCTGGTTTTGGCCGCTATGGGAAGACAGGACACTGGGCAAAATGGACCCAGTCTGACCCAGTCTGGCTGCTCTTAAGTCCCTATGCTCCTTTCATACAGATGCCTGGGATTCTGCCTGACAATGTGTCCCTGAGGTCTCAGCCAAAATGCCCAGACAGGCAAACACTCTGGGCTCCTGAAGCCTCTGCCCCCCACCTAGTGCCTATGGCTCATCCCTGACCTTTGCTGCTGCTCCTTGCTGTAGAAGGTGAAAGGAGCGGAGGCAGCGCAGAAGCCTTCTGGGAACGCAGATCTGAGGCTTTGGGAGAGACACATTGTCTGAGACATCAGAGCGCTGTAAACCATGCAGCCACCCCCTCAATCAGGGGCCTGTTCCAGCCCTGAGTCTGGGCTACCATGATCCCTCCCCCAGACAAGGGTGCCCACAGATTACAGCCTGAAAATAGGGATGTGACACTAAATCTTGTTCTCCCAGACAGGGCCTCCCCTAGACCAAGTGGCACTCCAGGCAAGACATGTCTTCGGTGCCCCCCCCATATGTTAATCTTTTGAATATCTTATTTTTCATGGCATTTGTAGCTCAGTACATGATTTCGATGTACAATTTCGATGCATGATTTTCTCTGTCATATAAGATGCTAAATTTGCAGGCTAGGTTCTGTAAACCTGTATTTATTCATGCCATATATAAGCAAATAAAACAAATGCATTTTCTTTAAGCATGTAGAAACTTTTTAATTTTAACGGTAACTGACACGTACTAACATCTAGAAATGGAACTGTCACCAGCACAGGGCTGGCCAGGATTAAATAGTGTTACAGTAGGAGACAGCGTTAGGATGTTAACCCCAGGCCTTTAGCTGAAAGGTCGCTTCTATCACCTTTCACCCATGAACTGAAGTGCAGCATTAAAGAGATCCAAAGATTGGCCAATGGCATTTTCAAGTGCTAAAATAGCAAGCGATGTCGCTCTCTCATTGGCCATCAGCGACTGAAGATGTGGTTTAATGAGCCAAAAAGAAACCTAGCAGCTGCTGAAACAGTTCAGTTGGGAGTGTGCTAGACTAGCAGGCTCTTCTATCCAGCTTTGTGCACAGGTGGGATGTTTTCTGAGAGTGCAGCAGGGCCTTTAACTGCCACGAGTCCCTCATTTCAGGCTATGCAGCAGGAAAAGACAGCATGGGCTTCTGCACCGAGTTGGCCCACCTGACCTTTCATTCTTCTCTTGCTCTTTGTCAGCAAGCGGAAGAAGAAGAAGCTCTCCCTCAAGCTGGAGTCACACGGGCGAGGTAAGGACGACTTCCTGAGTGCCGGCTCCAGTCCTCTGCTCTGCCAGCTGACCTATCGAGGGGCTGCCACCACTTTCTCTAGGTTTGTCCATCGGTCTGTGGCAGGGTGAGCAGCAGCCAAGCAGATGGAGTTTCTGTAGTGTAGTGGTTATCACATTTGCCTCACATGCAAAAGGTCCCTGGTTCAAAACCAGGCAGAAACATACTGGTTCCCTTTTCCCAGATCCCCTTCCTGATCAGGAAGGTGCTCCTCCTTCTCCTATTGGCCTGTCCCTGGGATAACTCCAACCCCTGCATGACAGAAGGTGCTGACAGCAGTGGAGAAAGCACCTTGGTGTCAGGCTGGAGAAGCTAGAGGAGTTAGGCATGTTACCTTTCAGAGGCTTGTGGCTTGGCCTCCTCTGCCCTTGGAGATTGGCTGGTGGACGCCGGCTCTTCCTGCTGGCCTCCTTTGCATGACTTGCCAAAGGAGGAAGTGAGGCAGGAATGCGGCAAAAGAGGGGAAAGTCAAGCTGAGAAAGACAGGGCAGAAACTAAGCACATCATTGTGGCTAAGTGGGGTTAGTAGAGCACCACCATTCATTCTGCAAAGCCTGGGGAGGTGTGGTTGGCTGCTGGGAGGCAGACTCCTGTGCCTGCCTCTTGGCTTCCCAGGGATGGCTACTTGCAGCCCAGGAGAAGAAGGGGGGTTCTGGGTCAAAGGAAAACTAGCAAAGCTGAGTCCAAGTGGAGAATGGCTGCTCCTTTATGGCTAACCTGGCAGCATGACTGATGGTTTTAGAGGTGGAGGCTGGGCTGGCTGTGAGCAACTGGGATCCAGGAAATCCCCGCCTGCCCTTCTGAGGGCCAAACCCATGGAGGTGCGGTTGGCTGCTGGGAGATAGACCCCTGTGGCTGCCTGTTGGCATCCCAGGGATGGCTACTTGCAGCCCAGGAGAAGCGGGGTTCTGGGTGGAAGGAAAAGAAGCAATGGTGAAGCTGAGTAGGCTCCTTTCTGGCCAAGATGGTGGGCTGTGGTGGGTCTGGGATTTGCCTGTAAG
Source organism: Gopherus evgoodei (assembly GCF_007399415.2). Classification (NCBI taxonomy): domain Eukaryota; kingdom Metazoa; phylum Chordata; order Testudines; family Testudinidae; genus Gopherus; species Gopherus evgoodei. Next base: position 9,747 of record NW_022060106.1, read on the forward strand.
CCATAAGTGGACTTGGTGCAGTGAAAACTGCTGCTCCATTCTGGCTGACCTGGGGGCACGATGGACGACTTGGGAGTGGGGACAGGGCCCTGGCTGTAAGCAAATGGGATCCAGGAAGCCCAGCCTGCCCTTCCAGGGGCTGAGTATTCTTCTCTCCTGCCATGGGGACCCTGGCCTCAAGCCTGCCCAGCATGTGCTGTAGCTCGAGCATTAAGCCTTCCTGTGTGGCCTGTGCTGGAGCTGACCCTGGACCCCTGTGGGGCACTGTTGGGGGAAATCCCGACTGCAAATAATTCTAGGGGAGGCAGCCACTGTGGTTCGCCCTTCCTGCTCCCTGCGCTGCTGCACCCTAAAATCCCTGTCAGCCAGCAAAATGGGCTAGGAGCCTGGAGAGAGGAGGCAAAGGGGTGGCCTGAGCCCCCTCGGGCACTGCCCCGCTCCAGGCAGCCCACAGAGACTTGATGCCTCCCCAAGCAACGCACAGAGATGTGCCAGCAGTGCTAAGGCAGCTCCCTGCCCACTCTGTCCCCTCCCTCCATGCTACACTGCTCTTGGAAGCAGCTGGCATATCCCTGCGACCCTGAGTGCAAACTCCATAGCTGACCCGCCCCCAGATCCCACTGCCTAGAAGCCACTGCAGGAGGGGAGTGTGTGCAGGTCACTTTGGGAGCTGTGCTGCCCGAGGTAAGCACCCCCCTCCGACCACCTCCTGCACCCTTACCCCTGCCCCAGCACAGAGGCTCTCTGTGTCTTGAATAAGCACTGTCAAGGATTGGCCAAGAACTTCTGCTCTGTTTATGTGAAAGAGACACAAAAAAGGGAGCCCAGCGAACAAGTTTAATTCACAAGCACAAACTGGCCGGCCAAGCCAGGATCTCTCAGTTACTCAGAAGGCTCTTCAGCCAGCTCTTCCCAAAGACCAGTCTCTGGAGGCTTTTGTGACATGATGTACCTCAAAATAGCCCCCTGTAGCTCACATATTCATCATTCATATATGACTGTGATATGTCATACAAACCATTCCATGTAAGTTATCACATGAAAAGTCATGATCTGCTGAAATCGGTTATTCTGTCCAAATATGTATAGCACGAGGGTGTATGAAGTTGTGCATTTTGCTGTATGGTTGTTACTGAAATATGCTATAATTTTGCTAGTAACCCCTGCCAAGGAGGGAGTTCAACAACCATGAATCAGCAGAGGAATTGTAATTAAGAGATTTCCAATTCAATGACAGATGCCCAAACACAACACTGTGGGGACTGCTCAAGTCTATGAGTCAGTTGCACAAGACCACACCAGGAGGATTCCCCAACCTAGTGACTCAGCAGAGCCCACCCGGACACGTCTGGGCAAGTGTCTTCTAGACACTTGAACTAAGGATATAAAATAGGAGACTGTGGCATCATGTTTTTGCCTTTGTCCTCCCCCACCTATGTTGGAAGCAGCAGGAATCCTGAGAAAATGAAGGGGGGAATTCTATGTATTAAGGAGGGTAACATCCAGTGGGGTGAGAAAAATGCTTGACCTAACTACTGCCTAGTGTAATAAGGCATAAAGTTTAGATTTTGCTGTGGTCATACAGTGCTTAGTGCTCTGCGTTGTGGCCCCAAGAGCCATGGATGCAAGTTGAGTTACGATGACCTTTTCCTTGTCTCCACATTTCTTAGGTGCCTCCTTCCAACGCTTGTCAGAAAAAATGACCGGTTTCTTTTGGAAGCATTTGCATTGCAAGGCAGAAGCACTCTTCTCTGTTTCCTCAGAAGATTGACCAAAAGATGGGAAGAGCGGACACATTTGGCAAGGCACCACTGGGTGCTGCATCCCTAACTCCACTTTACCTGGCAGGTGAGTCAGCCAGCTTAGCCACGGTGCCACTCTCTGGGACTTTTCTCCCAACTGCTCCATTTTTCATCAGTGACTATCAAAAGGAAGGTGACATGACATCTGTGTGTGGACATCCCCAGTGAATCACAAGGACGTGTGGCGCAGGCTCTCGTGTTGCAGCTATTGCAGTCAAAGCAACCACCATGCTAATGCCAGTCACAGCAGCCTTTTCATCAACTCCAGGCTTGTGATTTGATTCTTTCCAATGCTTCTCTCCAAAGAAGCCTTTTCCTTAGCAAGCAATGACTTGGATACCAAGGGAGGTCTCTTCTGTTTCCTAGGAAGACACAGGAAAATGTGAGCAGAGGAGACAAAAGCCATACACCAAGGCACCACTGGGAGTTGAACCCAGGATCTCCTGTTTACTAAACAGGTGCTTTAGCCAGCTAAGCCATGGTGCCTGCCTCAAGAAAGTTTTTGCAACTGTTCCATTTGATGGCCCAGGACAACACCTGCAAACTCTAAGGTACAGACTTTCCACATTTCCCTCAAGATCTGCAGACCTTGAGGTGTCTGGCTCTCCGTGCACAGAAAGCCACAGCTGAGATGACAGAGGGCTTCTAACATGTGCTTCTCCCACCAGCCACTGTGATCATATAGCGGTTAGTGATCTGTGTTTCAGTCGCAGCAACCTCGGCTCAGTTCTCAGTCATGGTAACCTTTCCACCAGCTCTAAACTTCTCATTTGCCATTTTCCAAGTGTGGGGAGGTGTCTGCCCCCAACCAAGCAGGAGAAAGATTAAGGCAGCCTTGCAGAGGCTGCACAGAACCCAGCCTATCAGGAAAGGGCTTATTGGGAGAGCCAATCAGGAGAAGGCTTGCTGGAGCAGCCCATATATAAAGGGCTGCTCAGCACAGCAAGAGTTAGTCACTGCTTGGAGTTTGAGGAGGGAGGTTTGGCAGGGGCAGGATGGGCACCATGATCAGAGTAGTGCTGGGTGGGTAAGGGGAGCATGAGTGACCTTCTGGCTGAGTACTGCCAGACTGAGGCCCTAATACAAAGGCAGAGGAAAGTGCTGGGGCTGTGGGGAAATGGTCCAGGGAAACAGATGCAGGGTTGGAGGTTCACCACTTTTGCCTCCGTAGCCTCTCACACAGGTGGCTACACCCTGGACTGCAGCCGACCACTGAGGCAAGTGTCTGGGTAGAGAACAGCTGCCCCTGGGAAGGGGGGAGAGAACTGAGTGGGGCACAGCCAGAGGGCTGTGTCCATAAGAGGACACTGAAGTCCTGAGAGCGACATGGGTCCTAATGATAAAACCGATGCAGCCAGATGCCACTAGATGAAGGCGCACCGGTGAACCAGAACTAATTACCAGGATGGCCAGCAAGAGGCACCACATGCCCTATTACACCAAGACTTAGCCGCAAGGAAGGCTCTCTCTGTCTTGAACAAGCACTTAGAAGGATTCTGCTGACAGGTCTTTTCTTTTTTTGAAAAGAGATACAAAAAAGGAGCCAACAGACACACTAGGTTCAGCAAGGAAGAACTGGCAGGCCAAGCCAGGCTCTCCTGGTTAGTAGGAAGGCTCTTCAGCCAGCTCTTCCCAAAGATCACTATCTAGAGACCTTTTAACAGCCACTGCAGATGCTGACCACAAAACAGGCAAAGAGATGCCAAAATAGAGTTCTCCACTGCCTGCAGCCATCACGCTACCAGGAGTTCTGTGCACAGAGAGGCCCCTGCTGGGGGGAAAAGGCCTTGTTAGAGACTCTTCTGACACCAGCCGTTCTCAAATAGTGTTTAGTGCTCTGTGTTGTGACTTCAGCATCCACAGATGCCAGTTCAGTTGGGGAACATTTTTCCTGTCTCCACATTTGTCTAGTGCCTCCTTTCAACACTTGTCACCAAAAAGACCTGTTTCTTTTGCAAGCAATGTACAGCTAGGCAAAGGCAGTCTTCTCCATTTCCTCAAAAGATCACCAAGCTGTGAGGAGAGGACACACATTCAGCCAGGCTGGATCCTGAATCTTCTCTTTATTCAGCAGGTGTCCGAGAAAGACACAAATCTACACCATGTAGAGGTCAAAAATAGGAGTTTATTACACACAGTGCTGGCGGAGTGTCACCTTGCTTATTAGGCTCAGAGACATTGTTAATTAATTAATTACAATAGAATATATAGATTTTCCACAAGCAGGGGAAAGTGACGGGGTAGGCAGTTCCACACCCCGGGATAGGTTTTGCAGCAAGACAAGATAAGCACATTAGCCAATAGTTAACAGATTACATAATGTCTCCACCCATGGTCTCAAGTTAGCAAGTTAACATTTCATTAATACTTTGATAAAATGTTGTTAGTATAAAATATCTATGTTGAATTCTGATTTGGGGTCCATAGGAATGGAGCAACTCCTTTGATTGTCCAACAGGTACATTCCTAGGGGTTAAAGCAAAGAAACAGTGAAAGTATATGGCAATAAAGATTTTCTGTGTGTCTAAAGGCAGGCATTGGTCCCTGGGAAGGGACGTGGAAGGATGACATATCTTATACTGACATGTGACAACTTTTCATAAACTCAAGATTGGATCTGTGGGAAGAACGTCTCCCTACAGAAGAAACAAACACAATAGGAACAGGGATTCTTTGTTCAATCTGCAACTCTGAATAAGACACAATTCTTTAGTTCTTAGCTCCAACACCTGGCAATTTGCTGACCAGGCCTATCTTAGCAAGCAAGGCTTTCTGTTTACCCCAGCTTTCTCTTAGCTTATCACTATTTGCTAGGCCTCTGGTCCTTGACCATACTCTGGACTTTGAGTCTGGAAAAGAGCTGGCACAATCCATGCACCAGGTTGCTACATAAACAGCAAATAGATTTTTAATCCTTCACATGAAGTAATGGCAAAGCTCTTGGTTCAGGCCTGTAGCAGCGATGGAATAAACTGCAGGTTCAAATCAAGTCTCTGGAATCCATCCACAGCTGGGATGGGGCATTCAGTCCTTTGTACAGAGCTGAAGCTTGTTTGTAGCAAAGTCCCTCCAGAGGTATGAAGCAGGACTGAAGACAAGATGGAGATGAGGCATCAGTCTTTTATAGTCTCTTGCCACGTGGTCTTTGCTTTCTTTGTCCCAAGGACACTCTATCCAGCACGTGGCATAGAAAAACCTTTGAGTTCTGTCCACAGGCAGGTCCCTGCATACCTTGCTGAGTCACAAGGTGTATCTGCCTTCTCTCAATGGGTCGATTGTATAGCTGATGGTCCTTAGTGGGCCATCAAGCAGGCTAGGCAGAACTGACACCAACTTGTCTAGAGTGTTCCCCAGAAGCAGAGCACGAGTTTGAAATATGGACAGCATAGAACCAATATTCATAACGTCAACTACAAAAATGATACACATCTAGAGATAGCATCATTATAATCAGCCAGTCACAGACCCCTTACATAGCAACTTTTCTACAATATTGGCTGCAAATATAGAACAGTGGTCGCAATGGTGATCTATACAGTTACAGATTAAGTCATTAATGTCACAGGAGGTGACATGGTATCAGTGAGACTGATATTGGAATGCTGCCTCCAGTTTTGGTGTCCTCGGTTGAAAACGATGAGGTGAAATTGGAGCTGGGGCAGCAAAGAGCCACCAAATGTTCTGAGAGCTGGAGAAAAATGCCTTCTAATGAGCTATTGAAAGAGCTCAGTCTGTTTAGCTTATCAAAAGAAGATTGAAAGGTGACTTCACTGAAATGTTGAAGGGCCTTAATGGAGAGAAAATATTGGGTGTTAGAGGGCTTTTTAACTGAGCAGAGAAAGGCATAACAAGACCCAACGGCTGGAAGGTAAAAAGAGACAAATTCATATTACAACTAAGGCACAAATATTCAACAGCGAGGATGATTCACCACAGGAACAGGCTACCAAGGAAAGTGGTGGATTTGCCATCTCCTGATGTTATTTAATGAAGACTAGATGCCTTTCTGGAATGTGTTTGCCCCCAAGGTAGCTCTTGTGTCATACAGGAGGCCTGTGATATGCAGGGGGTCAGATTAGAAGCTCTAATGGTCTCTTCTGGCCATAAAGTCAACTAATTTCTGAAAAACTGAGTGTAGCATTGGGAGCAGCGTCTGATATTTTCCTGTCTAGTCAGCTTGCTTCCTAGAACGAACGCTCCTTGAGTGGGGTGATCTACAGGGAGTAGCTCAAACCTCCAGAGTGCCTGGCCAGGGGCAGGACATTAGCACAGCGAGGGAGGGGTGTGGCAGTGACATCACAAAGGCCTTTTTCAGCACCTCAGACTATTGGTCAAAGGGGGTGACCTCACAGAGAGATGCTGACATCATCCAGGCAGGACAGGGGCGAGGGGCCAGGGAAACCTCAGAGACCCCTGTGGCTTTGCTTCAGCAAGTCTCCTTCTCCAGGTCTCTCCTTGAGGACTGACAGAGTATTCGGGTTCACGGATGTGAGTTCCAGGAGGAACCTCTTTTGAGTTTTCTCCTTCCCTTGTAGTGATTTTACTAGAAAACAGCCGTCCTTCTTTAGAAGGCAAGAGCCTCCTGGAGGTCTGAAACCTGTTCAGTCTGATCCATCTGGTGAGAGTTGAATTCTAGGCATGGAAAACACGAGCTTAAGGAGGCAGAATTTTATTCCACACCTGGGATTTTGTCCCTTAGAATCACTGGGGACATTAGGGTTTGTCCTTTTTGTTTCACCTTTCCCTCCATCCATCCATCCCTCCCTCCTTTCTTTAGTTAGGTTTGAATCAGCAGTCTTTCAATTAGCAGGCAAAGGTGTGAACCACAGAGACTGATAATTGCCTGCTTCCCAGCTTTGCCTAAGAAGCATCTGCAGTGGTGCTACTGGTTAGTGCAAAAGGGGCTATTGCTGGGGTTATGAGTTCAAGCCTTACCTTAAATACTGGTTTCTATTACCCCTGTAGCTTCCCCGACTTGTTTTGCCCAATTCACATGGAAAGTACCCTACTAGGAAAAGGAGAATAAGTTCTGAAATGTGGAAGCTGGTGCTCAGCTTGGAAATATCCACCCTCTGCTGCCATGAATTCCAGTAGATTGTTCACTGTCAGGGAAAACTGATCTATTAGCTGCCAGGAAAGGTGTCTGAGCACCATATCCCCCTGCGTTTTCCAGTGCACCCCTGGCTCTGTCACGGCTGTAGAAGGATTCTATATGCATTGAGTCTAAATCTTTTCCCAGCCTTCTTAGCACAGCTGGTAGGTCTCAGTCTCATAATCTGAAGGCTTTGAGTTCAAGCCTCTTAAAAGATAAGGGATTTTGCTCCCTGCTTCAAATTTTCTAAAGGAAATCAGAGAAAAGAGACTACAGGAGAGTGTTTTCTAGACACCCTCGCACCCATCTAACACACACATAAACACAGAGAATCTTCTAAGGCATTAACTTTTCCTTCTCTATGGAGTTTGTATTCTCCATAGAGCAAAATATATCAAAAACATGCAAGTCTAAACCTAATACAATATGAAACTCAATACAGATAAAATCTCACCCTCAGAGATCTTCCAATAAGCTTCTTTTGCAGACTAGGCTTATTTCAAGTCCGGCCAGGCCTGCTCCAGGGGTTCCTCGGGGTAACAGCAGGGACGGGACGACTCCGGCAGTCCCTCCTTGTAGTGGGCGCAGGGAGGCTCTGGCAGCTCCTCGTCGTAGCAGGCGCGGGGGAGTTCCGGCCAGTCCGGGCATCCCCCCCGGGCCTCAGCAGCCTCCCAGTTGCAAGCACCCTCTGGCAAGTCTGCTCCCGAAGGCGGCTGGGCCTCAACTGAGTGCCGCCGGTTGGCTTTTATACTTCCGGGCCACCTCCTGACCCTCTGAGGGGCGGGTCCAGTGCCCTGTGGCCCCGCCCCTTCTGGCATCTTGTGGGGCTCGACCCTCCCTGAGGAGGAGGGGAGCCACACCGCCTCGTTACAGATTGGTTCCGAAAGCATTTGTAACCTAGACCCTACAGAAGATCTCTCCTAGCTAATCCTATACTATGGGAAATGCAGCCTTTCATGACACAAATGTTGAGGAAATAGAAATGGAATTTTTGTCTAATTTATCCTTTGTAGGTGCTAAAGATGTGTATAAAATGAAACCAGTGTTGAAAATGTAATATCTTCAAAAAAATAGCCTTTTTTTAAATAGAATCTCCAGCTCTGGTAACTAATGAAGATTCTGATCCAGGCCTGTATCCAGTCCCTTCCCTGGACCTGTGCCACTGAATTAAAGAAAAGCTGAGCAGGTTTCGGGAAGCCATTCCTCATTAACACTGCTGAGATTTTAAGTGGTTTTGTAAAGTATTCTACTTCAGAGAAGTGTAAATGTCCCCTGTCCAAGACCAAGGATTTGGAAAGAGCTGAGGTTGAAAGAGTCCACACCCAGTTCTTGGTTTCCACCCCAGTAAAGGAAGCTATGGTGACCCAAGGAAAATTGTTTGTGCAACTCCACTTCCTACTTCAGTGTCCCTGATTACACTTCCAAAGTATGCCAGGGTTAGACTGAGAACAGTCATCCTTCACTGTTTGGATGCAAAGAGAGAGTGCTTCATAGGACATTCCTTCCCTGTGGATCCCAAACTGGCTGCCTGGCTGGGTAATAAGGACTTTCAGGCTATAGAAATGATGGTAACCAATGAGGCAACGAATTTGTCAGCCTCCAATTTCAGACTTCCGGATCCAGGCATGTTGAGTCCTGATACTATGGTTTTGTGTCTGATGCTGTGGCTACACAATTAAGCTGATGTTGGCACAGCTGCACCAATGTAGCTGCGCTGCTGTAGCACTGCTATTACAGATGCTCTAAGCTAATGGGAGAGATTTCTCCTATCGGACTTGATTAGTGCAGCCCCTGCAAGCAGCGGTGGCTTTGTTGGCAGGAGAAGCTCTCCCACTCATGTAGCACTATCTACACAGGGGGTTAGGGCTGTGTAACTACGTTGCTCAGCTGTGTGGATTTTTCACATCCCTAAGCAATATAGTTATCCCGATAAATGTCTTTACTGTAGGCCAGAGAGGTTTCTCTTGTGCTTTATGCATTTACATTACTTCTCTACCTCCTCCTACTTTGAAAGATTAGAAAGTGTGAAAAGAGAGGTATTTTTCTCCATGATGCAAACATTCCAACATAGAAGATCCCTTCTACCAACACGTATGGCAGAAGATCCTGAGATATATGAACTCACAGAAGTGGTTGGGTCCTACGTTGGGACAAACCACAATAAGAACCAGGGTTCAGTTGTTGGCAATGGGGATTAAAGGAAAACTAACATATGACAACCATTTGTGATCTTTGAATATGTTCTTGTTACCAATTAAAATTAAATTAGAGGTGAAGTTATTGGTTAAAGAGTAAGAGACTGTGTGATAATCTGAATTATTTTGGAAAACTGAAAGTTGTCTTGTTTTTGTTAGTCGTACAGGAAATGATGGCTAATCTTGAAAAGTTAATTTGATTTAATTTACCCTGGTTCCTCAACTCTTGCTACAGCTCTAGCACCCATCAATCCAAAGACTGAGAGAAATGGAGAGTTCCAACCATTGTCCTTTTAGTATCTTATTGTTCCTCTCTCTGTTTTTTGTGCTGGCCTTTCTCTTCTATCATTTTCTGCCTTTGTTTAGTTGGTAACAGTTGGTTTCCATCACTCACGTTTGTTTGTTTAAATCTCTATCCGTTGTTAAATAATTTTTTTGCTTGTTCGATAACTGCACTCAAGTGCTGTGTGAGATACAGTAGCAATGGTCCACAGTAAAACTAGTATCTTGGGATACTTCAGGAAGAGAGGATCTGGGATTTCACCAAGTATCTGGTGATCCGGGCTGGACCCCAGAGGTGGACACACTGAAGGAACTCAGGGGTTAGGGTGGCTGCTGTAGCTCAGAGGAGAGTCCTTGAGTTCCAGCAGGCTGGTGAGTTTGGTCACTAACATCCAGCTGCCAAATGCAAAACTCCCTCTTCCTTGTGGCAGGTGACAGCAAGGAGACTCACAGCCCTCAGTACCCTGAGAAAGGTCACAATGTGTCTCTATGTTGATCCACCTGTCAAATTCGCACAGGGAAAACTCCCAATAGCACAAAAGTCTGCCCTATGAAATCATGGAACATGTGCTCTTCGCTCTGTGAAAGCATGTAAAGAATCCAAGCGCTGGAGGACAGGGTTTGGGTCCAGAGTGACCTAGACAAATTGGAGGATTGGACCAAAAGAAATCTGAAGAGATTCAACAAGGAGAAGTGCAGAGTCCTGCACTTAGGACGGAAGAATCCCATGCACTGCCACAGACTAGGGACTGACTGAGTGAGGTGGGATTTGATAGCAGCCTTCCACTACCTGAAAGAGCAGGATTGTGGACTTTCTCCTGGCCACTTTTGCTGGGCTGGGCAGGCAGCCTGGAAGCCTTTCTAGAAGAGAATTGGGAACTGAGTTAGAAAAACCAATGTGGAAACCAGAACCTCAGGTTTAGACTCATTTGTTTATAATATTAAATCTTCAGTTCTAGTGTCACGGTCAATACAATTGCTTCTGCCTGATAGTTGCCCAAAGGGAAACTTAACTTCTCTGCAAAGGGAGTGGAGAGAAAACACTTTTCAGAGGCCAAGAGAGACAAGGCGAGTGAGGGTAAGAGCTTGTAGAGGACCAGCCTCTGTTGGTGAAAGAGACAAGCTTTGGAGCTAACCCAGCACCCTGCTTCAGTTTTGTGTAGCCTGAAAGGTCGTCTCTTTCCTAAACAGCAGTTAGAACATAAGAACAGCCATACTGAGTCAGACCAGTTCATCTAGCCCACTGTCCAGTCTTCTGAAAATGACCAATGTCAGGCGCCCCCCAGAGGACCCCTGGGACCAACATGGATACAACAACACCGCAACCAAGGTTAAAAGTCAATGCACATGGGAGAAGCATCTTGTGTTTCATTCCTTATGTGCTAGTCCCATTGTGTTGCCATCTCCTTTTCTTCCTTTCTGTTAAAAGCTTTGGTGTTTTGCACAGAAACATTATTTCCCCAGCAGAGACCCAGGAGTGGTGGCTGCATTCCTGTACCAAACAGTCACTAGAAGGGGGCAGACAAAGGCCTTTAGGACGAGGCATCCCTCACTGTCAAAAAATCATCTCACTCCTGCAGGTAACTGGCAGCCTGAATTTGTTCCTTATCCTCCCAGAGTCTGGGGGGCTGGAATCAGCACTACGCAGCCCCTCCATATGTAGCAGGAACAAACATAAACCTTGTCTTTAAAACAAGCTGTCCCCTTCCTTCTCAGGGAAGATTTTTCTATGAGTGAAGTTGAGTTTCAGTTCCCCTCTCCTGGGGTGGGGCCAGCTCCCAATGAGCTCTGTTTTCACCTTTGCCCCCTTTAAGTCACTCTGGGATCCGAACTCTGCTCCCTGCTGTCAGGCAGCTTCCAGCCCATCCACCCTGCTCATTAATTCCATGGTCACATATCACCCCCTTTGCCAGCACACAGAGCCTGCAGGAAAGCTACTCATATTAGATGCATTGGTGGTATAGTGTTGTGCATAGGTACTGTCCAAGTAGTTGATCTGGGTTTGAGTCCCAGCCAGTGTAATAATGGTTTTTTGTCTTCTGTCTCCTCGTCTGGAAGTGGTTTAATTTCAGTCACATTGTGTTACAATCACATCCATAGAATGCGACAATAAGTGTGTCAAAGTCCAGCAGGTCATGCAGGATGGAGGCACACAAGGGGCTGGAATGTTTTCATCTGAGAAAGACAGAACACTTGGAAACCTGCATCTCCCATCCCCTGGCCTTCCGTGTTATGATTCCAGCTGTGTGAGCTGTTTGTATGATGTTCCGGCATGATGGGGAAATAAAGCACTAAATCAGTTTTTGCTCCTGCAGATTCCTTTGCAGTTACAATTATAATGACATGAACAAAAGGAAGGCAAAATAAAAATAATCCCCAAATTGCAATACAGGTGGGGAAAGAGAAGATCACGGTTAAGCCAAATACGTCAAAATAAAAATACTAAAAGGGAAAGAGATCAGGTCTGTGGAGATCCCCTTGATATTTGAACTCACATTGTTAGGATCAAAGTTCAGACTTGACACTGGAAAACCTGCAACTACCTGTCTCTCTGAACACCTGTGATGAGCAAGATCGAGTTGGGAGACCTGTTCTGCTTCAATCATTTATTGTCTCTCTGTTCTCTCTTTCTTCTCCCCTCAATTCCTCGTATCCAATGTCTCTGCCTTTCTCCTCTTGCTCCCTCTCCCCCTGCCCTTTCCCAGTGGCAGTGACTCACAGGGCTTCTCCCCTGGTAGCTGGTGCTCATTATCAATCAAATAAATCAAAACACTTTCACCTGCAAGTGGATTTAGCCCAGGACCCTCAGAGTCAGCAGCTGTTATACCCCCACTGAGCTCTCTGGTCAGGTGTCCTAGCACTGGAAGCCTCCTGTGTAGATTCTAAAATAGCGTTTTTGCAGCAGGGGGCTGAAATATTGGACCGGACATTGTAGCTCCACCCTTATTTTATTGAATTGCTTCAAAACAGCAAGTATAGAAAGTCTCCTAAGTGTCAGGCTCTCTGCCATGGAAACAGCTGCCCCTGCTCTCCAGGAGTCTGTGCGTTCCACCCAGCAACGTACAAACCTGCTCCGAGCTGAAGGGGGGTCAGACAGTGACGGTAACACAAATCTTCAAACTATTAACCCAAGTCCCTTCCTTTCTTGAACCCAGGACGTGCCAGTCACTTGTTAGCCATGGCGTTATCTTCATCTTCAAATACCTCTCAGGACATCGAACAGAGGGAGTGAACCCCGCCCCCCCATGGCTCCCTGTTGAGGCGTTGTACCGTACCTGCCCCTGGTGACTGTCTGGTTTTATACTCCTAGAGCTTTTTCTCTTCCAACCCCTTATCCCAATCTCTGGGCCACCGCCGCATTTCAGAGTTTAGAATTTACTCTCATCACCCTCGTATGGCACTTTCCATGTGAATGAGACAAAGCAATGGGGGAAGCTCTGTGGCTAATGAAAACCGGTGTGTTGGGTGAGGCCTGAACTCATAACCCCAGCAGTGCGCCTCCCTCACTAGCCAGTTGTATCCCTGAAAATGCTTCATAAACAAGCTTGGGAAGTAGGCAGTTACCTGTGTCTGTGATTAACAAAGTTGGTGGCTAATTGAAAGGCTGATGGTTCAAACCCAGGTGAAGATAGAGGTGTTTGGCCTTTTTGTGAAGAGAATCCAGTACATTTTAACAGGCAGGAAAATGCCTCAATTCTGGCCTAGCCTCATTGGGCAAGCATAAGGAGTAATTTCACCAGATGTGTTGGTGGTATAGTGATGAGCATAACTGCCTTCTGAGCAGTTGACCTAGGTTCAATTCCCAGCCACCACACTGAGGTGCTGTTTTCTCAGCTGGAAACTAGTTTAATTTCAGTCACATTGTATCAGTTTATCAATGGAATGAGAGAATCAATGTCCTGCAGGTCATTAAACACCCAGTGAAGGAAGAAAGGGGCAGGACTATACTGTGAGCAGGTGGAGTCACCCTGGTATTACAATGTTTGGGTTTTTTTTCCCCTTACTTCCCTCTCCCTTTTAGACTCAGAGCATTTAAGGTTAGAAGGGACCAGTGTGATCATCTAGTCTGACCTGCTGCACCTTGCGGGCCAAAAGAGCCCACTCACCCACTCCTGTAATAGACCCGGGAGGGGAGGCAGCTCTGTGCTCTGCTCCTACTCCAGGCAGCGCATGGAGGCCCTCTGCCCCCCCTCCCCCAACGGGTGTGCAGAGATGTGCCAGCAGCACTAAGGTGGCTCCCTGCCCACTCTGCCTCTGTCCCTCCATACCTCTCCCAGAAGTGTCTGGCATGTCCCAGCATCCCCTGGGGTGGGGGGAGTGTCTCCATGTGCTGCCTCTGCCCCGAGAACCAACTCCACAGCTCCCATTGGCCAGGAACTGCAGCCAATGGGAGCTCTGGGGGCCACGCCTGCAGGCAGCTGCACATGGAGACTCATTGTACCCGCTGACCTGGGAGCTGCTGTCACAGGGTTGTGTGTACCGGTCACTTTGGGAGTTGCAGTGCCAGGGGTTAGCGCCACCCCTCCTGCACCCCAACCCCCGAGCAGAAAGCCCGCACCCTGCACCAAATTTCCTCCCAGAGCTTTGCTTGTCTTCCTTTCACCCAGAACCATCCTTCCTCTCCTGGGTTGCAAGTAGCCATCCCTGGGAAGCCAAGAGGCAGGCACAGGATCCTACCTCCCAGCAGCCAACCGCACCTCCCCAGACTTTGCAGAATGAATGGTGGCGCTCTACTAACCCCACTTAGCCGCACTGAGGGGCTTAGCTTCTGCCCTGCCTTCCTCAGCTCGACTTTCCTCTTTTGCCCCATTCTTGCCTCACTTCCTCCTTTGGCAAGTCACACAAAGGAGGCCAGCCGGAAGAGCCGGCCTCCATCAGCCAACCTCCCAGGGCAGAGGAGACCAAGCCACAAGGCTCCAAAAGGTGACTGGCCCAGATCCTCTAGCTTTTTCCTGCTTATGCCAAGACTCTTATTCAGCTCATTTCCCCACCCTCTGTCCTGCAGGGGTTGGGTTTATCACAGCTACATGCCAGCAGTAGGAACTTTGCTAGACAGCCAGGGAAGCTGGGAGAAGTAAGCAATTTTGTTTCTGCCTGGTTTTGAACCAGGGACTTTTTGCGTGTTAGGCAAACGTGATAACCACTACACTACAGAAACTCTGTCAGAGGGTTCTGCCCCTCCCTTCATAAGAGTATAAGAACGGCTATACTGGGTCAGACCAAAGGTCCATCCAGCCCAGTGTCCTGTCTGCCAACAGTGGCCAATGCCAGGTGCCCCAGAGGGTGTGAACCTAACAGGCAATGATCAAGTGATCTCTCTCCTGCCATCCATCTCCATCCTCTGACAAACAGAGGCTAGAGACACCATTCCTTACTCATCCTGGCTAATAGCCATTCATGGACTTAACCTCCATTAATTTATCTAGTTCTCTTTTAAACCCTCTTATAGTCCTAGCCTTCACAACCTCCTCAGGCAAGGAGTTCAACATGTTGACTGTGCACTGTGTGAAGAAGAACTTCCTTTTATTTGTTTAAAACCTGCTGTGCATTAATTTCATTTGGTGGCCCCTAGTTCTTATATTATGGGAACAAGTAAATAATTTTTCCTTATTCACTTTCTCCTCATCATTCATGATTTTATATACCTTTATCATATCCCCCCTTAGTCTCCTCTTTTCCAAAATGAAAAGTCCTAGTCTCTTTAATCTCTCCTCATATGGGACCCATTCCAAACCCTAATCATTTTAGTTGCCCTTCTCTGAACCTTTTCTAGTGCCAGTATATCTTTTTTGAAATGAGGAGACCACATCTATACGCAGTATTCAAGGTGCGGGTGTACCATGGATTTATATAAGGGCAATAATATATTCTCTGTCTTATTCTCTATCCCTTTTTAAATGATTCCTAACATCCTGTTTGCTTTTTTGACTGCTGCTGAACACTGCATGGTCATCTTCAGAGAACTATCCACGACGACTCCAAGATATCTTTCCTGATTAACCGTAACTAAATTAGCCCCCATCATATTGTATGTATAGTTGGGGTTATTTTTCCCAATGTGCATTACTTTACATTTATCCACATTACATCTCATTTGCCATTTTTTTGCTCAATCACTTAGTTTTGTGAGGTCTCTTTGAAATTCTTTCACAGTCTGCATTGGTCTTAACTATCTTGAGCAGTTTAGTATCATCTGCAAACTTTGCCACCTCACTGTTTACCCCTTTCTCCAGATCATTTATGACTAAGTTGAATAGGATTGGTCCTAGGACTCACCATTGGGGAACACCACTAGTCACCCCTCTCCATTCTGAACACACCGATGGGCGAACCTGGAGAAAGTGATGGCAGCCCTTCTATGGGTCAGCTGGTAGAGCAACGGACTGAAGCTGGAACTCAGGAAGTCATCCTTATGTTGTCCTTCTGACTCCAGCTTGAAGGAGAGCTTCTTTTTCTTCCCCTTGCTGAGAAAGAGCAGGAGAAGAAAGAAAGATCAGGTGAGTCAACTCTTGCTTGAGAGCCACCCACTGAAAATGTAAAAACAAAAAAGTAAAGCCATAAAAGACTTCAAAGCCCACCAGGCACAACCTCTCTTCTAATACAACAGGAAAGCCAGACGTCTCCTGTCTAGGTAGGGACATCCTATTGCCCCACAAGAAGTGGAAGGTCATCATGTTCAGCCTCAGCAGCACTCGTGGAGCAGGGGGAAATACATGGCTGAGGAAATTCCCTGTAGCCGAAAGATAGGTCTTGAGCATCACAGCTTTGTAGGTAATTACAAGGTCCACTTACGCCACCGGCTGAGCCATTCCTCACAGGCCAGCAACTGCTTCTACCAGTTTGCGTTCCTCACCATGTACCCAACTAAATGCTAGAAGGCCCAGCTCATCAACCTGCCCACTCTTGCAGCCCTCCTCTTCCACTCTGACTGATAGGAAGGAGTATTAAGCCTCCCTCCCTTAGGCCTTTCAGCATTCCTGGGGAACACCAACACTGCTCAAGTGACTTTGGGCCAGTTGGTCAACCAATAGGGCTGCCTCCTAGGCCAGGCTGCAGCCCAGCTTCAGGACTCAGAGGAAATGGAGCTCCCATCCCTACCTACAGGACTCCAAGCACAGCCAGCCTTCTGGATCAAACATCCCCTCTTGTGCTCAAGTCACAACAGCTAGCGGGCAAAAGGCAGGCTTTCATATCATTTGAGAGAGCAAGACAGAGCCTTGGAAGACCCAGCAGGATTAGGTCGCACAGGAATTGTCCTCAGGTCCTACTGAGACTTCAAATTAGATTGCAGGATTCAAAGTCCTGAGGGCTGCTCTTTTACACCATGGGACCAATAGGGAACCCCCAGCTCTCTGCTGAGTTCTGGTGTGGATGACCCTGCGGGTGCAGCCCTACATTTGCTCACCAAGTTGGCATGTAACAGTTTGCTGCAACTCCCGGAGGCCTTTCTTAATCCAGACTGAGAGGCCAGTGGCCATGTGAGGAAGTTGCCCCTTCCATCCTAGGCAGTACATGGCCCTTCCTAGGAAAGACCAAGTCCTGGAGGAAAAAGACTATTGTGAAATAACATCCAGAAGAGATGCCTTTTTCAGTTGTTGGAGGAGTACCCTACAGGGAAGTGTCCCTTCTTCACCTGACCAGGGACTTGAACCCTGGACCCTCAAATTAAAAGTCTGACGCTCTACCAACTGAGCTAGCCAGGCTCATAGAAAATGAGGCAAGTTTGATGCAGAAGAGAAACTAGTCAAGAAAAAGAGGGCAGAAAATTTGCTACTCTTGCTTCTTTAGCAGCCCTAGGCCCATCTTGCTTCTCCATGAGGGGCCCACAGACATTCTTCTTTTTTTAGTTAAATATCAGATCCGGGAGAAAACACGGTTATACAAAGCAAAATAAAATTGACCTATCTCATGCAGTGGTACATTGACCTTTATTCAGACAGAGTGTAAGGGAGGGCCTCGCTTCCAGATCAAACATGCCCTCTTGTGCGAGTCACAACAGCTAGCAGGCAAGAGACAGGCTACCATGTCATTGGAAAGAGCAAAATGAAGTTTTGGAAATCCCAGGATAATTAGCTGGCAATTAAAAGACCCTGAAGTTCTACTACGGTTTGAACTTTGATTTCAGGATTCACACTTCTGAACACCAGCCCTTACACCATGGGACCAGCTAAGCATGTCTGACTTCTGGCATGAAAGACTCTGTGGGGACAATTTTTTCTGTCAGGGAATACCCAGTGGGAACATGCCTTTCTGACCAGCCCTACATTTGCTCAAAAAATCAGCACACAGCACTTTGTTGCAGGCCCAGATGCTTTTCTTCCTCCAAACTGCAATGCCAGCAGACAGGTGAGGAAGTAGCACCTTCAGTCCCAAGCAGTAAAGGGCCCTTCCTAGGAAAGGCCAAGTTCTGAAAAGGAAAAACTGAAGTCAAAGAGAGTCCTCAAGAGATGCCTTCTGAAAATCTTGAGGGATTGTCCTTCTATCTGACCAGTGATTTGAACCCTGGACCCTCAGATTAAAAGTCTGATGCTCTACCAACTGAGCAAATTTCATGCAGAAGAAATACTAGTCAGAAAATGAGGGCAGGAAACAATACAGAAAACTGATACTTTCGCTCTTTTAGCAGTCCTAGCTCCAGCCTGCTCCTCCATCCAGTGCCCTGAGGCCTTATTCTTTTTTCAGTTAAATAGCAAATCCAGGAGAAAACACAGTTATACAAAGCAAAACGAAATCACAAACAGAAATGTCACTGGAAATACAAAAATTAAAAAGGAAAATGCAATTCCCATCACTTTATCATGTCTGGGCCATTCCTGTATCGAGAGCACCTGCTAAGGGCCCTGTGTGCTTACGAGAAACCTGGAGAAACTCATACCACAGCCTGAACATGAAACTCAACTGCTCCCAGGTGCTGCAGTAAAACCCTTTCCCTGCTATGACGTTGCACTCCATATGATTTTATTAAAATATGCTAATGAGTGTGAATATAATGTAACTGGAGTATGCTTTATGCATGTAAGGTAGCATTACAAAGTTTATAATCTACTGTGTGTGTTCATCGTATTTGTATGAACCGATCATTCTTGTATCTGAAACTAGAAATATGAACTATAACTCTGAGGTCCTGTTGTAATGATGCAAAGTGTGGGCCATTAATAGTGGTTTGGACTCTTGATGGCTCCCATTAACCAGGACAATTGACTGTAGATGGCTCTGTCCTGCACCATCTGTGAGTCAGGCCAGGAAGAATGAAGGCTTGGGGTCTCACAGGACATGTGAGCATGTCACCTGGTACAGGAATCCATCTTAAATCTGGGGCTTTTCCCCAGGAGAGAAACAAAAGATTCCTGCCTTGTACCAAAGTTAGGTAAGTGGGTAGAACAGAAGAAAGGTGGCTACAGTCATAAGAAATCCCCTAGCTACCACCTGAGCTGGAACAAGGATTATGCCAGGTGAAAAGATTGGGCCCAGACTAGAAATAAGCCTAGTCTGCAAAAGAAGCTTATTGGAAGATCTCTGAGGGTGAGATTTTATCAGTATTGAGTTTCCTATTGTATTAGGTTTAGACTTGCATGTTTGATATATTTTGCTCTATGGAGAATACAAACTCCATAGAGAAGGAAAAGTTAATGCCTTAGAAGGTTCTCTGTGTGTGTGTGTTAGATGGGTGCGAGGGTGCCTAGAAAACACTATCCTGTAGTCTCTTTTCTCTGATTTCCTTTAGAAAATTTGAAGCAGGGAGCAAAATCCATTGTCTTCTGAGAGGCTTGAACTCAAAGCCTTCAGATTAGGAGAGTGAGATACTACCAGCTGTGCTAGGAAGGCTTAGAAAAAAGCTAGACTCCATGCATATAGAATCCTCCTACAGCCGTGACCGAGCCAGGGGTGCGCTGGAAGACACAGGGAGGTATGGTGCCCAGACACCTTTCCTGGCAGCTAATAGATCAATTTTCCCTGGCAGTGAACAATCTACTGGAATTCATGGCAGCAGAGGGTGGATATTTCCAAGCTGAGCACCAGCTTCCACATTTCAGAAATTATTCTCCTTTTCCTAGGAGGATACTTTCTGTGTGAATTTGGCAAAACAAGTTGGGGAAGCTACAGGGGTAATAGAAACCAGTATTTAAGGTAAGGCTTGAACTCATAACCCCAGCACTAGTCCCTTCTGCACTAACCAGTAGCACCACTGCACCTGCTTCTTAGGCAAAGCTGGGAAGCAGGCAATTATCAGTCTCTGTGGTTCACACCTTTGCCTGGTAATTGAAAGACTGCTGGTTCATACCTAACTAAAGATGTGACTTTTCAGCCATGAGACTCCAGGATATTTTAACAGGAAGAAAATCTCCTCGTTTCTGGTTTAGCCCCATTTGACCCCTTCTGCCTGTCATCTCCCCCACACCACCTCTTTCCTTCCCCATTGGGGCCATACAGAGAGGAGCCCCAGTCACTGAGAAGTCCCCTTTTCTCCTTCACAGAGGGCTTTAACACCCCTTATCTCACTCAGGCTCACAACCATCCAGAGTTCAAGAACTGTCCCTGTTCCCATTGGACAGATGAGAGGAGCCTGAGGTCCAGATAATGGAAGTGACTTACCCAAGCGCCTAAAAAGCTAAGCGGTGGCAGAGCCAGAAAGAAAAGCCACCAGTTCCGACTCCTGTTCTAATGGACAACAAACCCCCCAGAGGCAGGGATAGAGCCCAGGAATCGAGATGGTGGGGAAATGTCATTCAAACTGTTTCTGTCAGAAAATCCCATTCAGACTAAACCAGTTTGTTTCTCGAAATCATAACAAGTGGGATAAAAGTTCTTTGCAAAAATATTTTGTTGCAAAACAAAAGCATCTCCTGTCTATCACAGTGTGTTAAATTGTCTTGTCGCACACAAAGAGGAGACACTTAGATCTCAAACATTAGATAAGATGCTTCAGTCTGAGCTAAGTCATTGCTGCTCTTAACAATTTCAAAATAAAAACATACAAATCAAATAGACTATTTCAGCTATTCTATTATGTGTTAATCTGCTCTGAGTAAACGTGATAGGACACCTCATATTATGCCCTACTCCTAGTGACACTCTCCAATGGATCCCCATCCTCCACCCACTGTGAGGTAGGTAGGAGCAGATCATTATTATCTCTACTTGAAAGAGGGAGAAGCTAAGGCTGAGAAAGGAGAATTGACTTGTCTTATGTCACACAGCCATTCAATGGCAGAGTTGAGATTAGGACCCAAGAGCCCTGATTTTCAAACTAACCATCGGAACTTGAATTTCAGACATTGAATGACCTGAATAAAGTGCTCTCAGATGAGCTCCAGACCAACAACAGTGCACAGTAATTATTCAGCAAGTATTTGAGGAGAACTGCAATGTTAGAGAGAATCATGAACTGCTCAGAGACAATTAATGCAGAGAAGCAGCAAAATTTGTCAAACATAGAACTGGTTCTGACTTATTTCCTTGATCTTAAAAGAGAACAACAAGGACCTGAGTCTCCTCCCTGTCAATAACCCCCTGCTCAGCCAATCAGGGTAGAGCCTGAGGAGGGGAGGCTGAGGGTTCTCACCAGAGAGCAAAAAGGGTGGGCCAGGTCACCAGTGGGGATCACTGTCAGAGCACTATTTCAGCCCCACAGTTTTGGATGGACCACCCACAGTGGGAGCTGCAGAGCACTGCCCCGCAACACACACACACACACATACACACACACCCTGGTGTTGGGAGGGGAACAGGAGAAAGGACAAAAGAAGCAAGAGACGAAGAGAAAGGAGGGAGGGAGGGAGGGATGGATGGAGGGAAAGGTGAAACAAAAAGGACAAACCCTAATGTCCCCAGTGATTCTAAGGGACAAAATCCCAGGCATGGAATAAAATTCTGCCTCCTTAAGCTCGTGTTTTCAATGCCTAGAATTCAACTCTCACCAGATGGATCAGACTGAACAGGTTTCAGACCTCCAGGAGGCTCTTGCCTTCTAAACAGGGACGGCTGTTTTCTAGTAAAATCACTACAAGGGAAGGAGAAAACTCGAAAGAGGTTCCTCCTGGCACTCACATCCGTGAACCCGAATACTCTCTCAGTCCTCAAAGAGAGACCTGGAGAAGGAGACTTGCTGAAGCAAAGCCACAGGGGTCTCTGAGGTTTCCCTGGCCCCTCGCCCCTGTCCTGCCTGGATGATGTCAGCATCTCTCTGTGAGGTCACCACCTCCCCACCACCTTTGACCAATAGTCTGAGGTGCTGCAAAAGGCCTTTGTGATGTCACTGCCACACCCCTACCTCGCTGTGCTAATGTCCTGCCCCTGGCCAGGCACTCTGGAGGTTTGAGCTACTCCCTGTGGATCACCCCACTCAAGGAGCGTTCGTTCTAGGAAGCAAGCCGGCTAGACAGGAAAATATCAGACGCTGCTGCCAATGCTACACTCAGTTTTTCAGAAATTAGTCGACTTTATGGCCAGAAGAGACCATTAGAGCTTCTAATCTGACCCCCTGCATATCGCAGGCCTCCTGTATGACACAAGAGCTACTTTGGGGGCAAACACATTCCAGAAAGGCATCTAGTCTTCATTAAATGACATCAGGAGATGGCAAATCCACCACTTTCCTTGGTAGCCTGTTCCTGTGGTGAATCATCCTCGCTGTTGAATATTTGTGCCTTAGTTGTAATATGAATTTGTCTCTTTTTACCTTCCAGCCGTTGGGTCTTGTTATGCCTTTCTCTGCTCAATTAAAAAGCCCTCTAACACCCAATATTTTCTCTCCATTAAGGCCCTTCAACACTTCAGTGAAGTCACCTTTCAATCTTCTTTTGATAAGCTAAACAGACTGAGCTCTTTCAATAGCTTACTAGAAGGCATTTTTCTCCAGCCCTCAGAACATTTGGTGGCTTTTTGCTGCCCCAGCTCCAATTTCACATCATCTTTTTCAACCGAGGACACCAAAACTGGAGGCAGCATTCCAATATCAGTCTCACTGATACCATGTCACCTCCTGTGACATTAATGACTTAATCTGTAACTGTATAGATCACCATTGCGACCACTGTTCTATATTTGCAGCCAATATTGTAGAAAAGTTGCCATGTAAGGGGTCTGTGAAGAGGTTCTGATTGGCTGATTATAATGATGCTATCTCTAGATGTGTATCATTTTTGTAGTTGACGTTATGAATATTGGTTCTATGCTGTCCATATTTCAAACTCGTGCTCTGCTTCTGGGGAACACTCTAGACAAGTTGGTGTCAGTTCTGCCTAGCCTGCTTGATGGCCCACTAAGGACCATCAGCTATACAATCGACCCATTGAGAGAAGGCAGATACACCTTGTGACTCAGCAAGGTATGCAGGGACCTGCCTGTGGACAGAACTCAAAGGTTTTTCTATGCCACGTGCTGGATAGAGTGTCCTTGGGACAAAGAAAGCAAAGACCACGTGGCAAGAGACTATAAAAGGCTGATGCCTCATCTCCATCTTGTCTTCAGTCCTGCTTCATACCTCTGGAGGGACTTTGCTACAAACAAGCTTCAGCTCTGTACAAAGGACTGAATGCCCCATCCCAGCTGTGGATGGACTCCAGAGACTTGATTTGAACCTGCAGTTTATTCCATCGCTGCTACAGGCCTGAACCAAGAGCTTTGCCATTACTTCATGTGAAGGATTAAAAATCTATTTGCTGTTTATGTAGCAACCTGGTGCATGGATTGTGCCAGCTCTTTTCCAGACTCAAAGTCCAGAGTATGGTCAAGGACCAGAGGCCTAGCAAATAGTGATAAGCTAAGAGAAAGCTGGGGTAAACAGAAAGCCTTGCTTGCTAAGATAGGCCTGGTCAGCAAATTGCCAGGTGTTGGAGCTAAGAACTAAAGAATTGTGTCTTATTCAGAGTTGCAGATTGAACAAAGAATCCCTGTTCCTATTGTGTTTGTTTCTTCTGTAGGGAGACGTTCTTCCCAGAGATCCAGTCTTGAGTTTATGAAAAGTTGTCACATGTCAGTATAAGATATGTCATCCTTCCACGTCCCTTCCCAGGGACCAATGCCTGCCTTTAGACACACAGAAAATCTTTATTGCCATATACTTTCACTGTTTCTTTGCTTTAACCCCTAGGAATGTACCTGTTGGACAATCAAAGGAGTTGCTCCATTCCTATGGACCCCAAATCAGAATTCAACATAGATATTTTATACTAACAACATTTTATCAAAGTATTAATGAAATGTTAACTTGCTAACTTGAGACCATGGGTGGAGACATTATGTAATCTGTTAACTATTGGCTAATGTGCTTATCTTGTCTTGCTGCAAAACCTATCCCGGGGTGTGGAACTGCCTACCCCGTCACTTTCCCCTGCTTGTGAAAAATCTATATATTCTATTGTAATTAATTAATTAACAATGTCTCTGAGCCTAATAAGCAAGGTGACACTCCGCCAGCACTGTGTGTAATAAACTCCTATTTTTGACCTCTACATGGTGTAGATTTCTGTCTTTCTCGGACACCTGCTGAATAAAGAGAAGATTCAGGATCCAGCCTGGCTGAATGTGTGTCCTCTCCTCACAGCTTGGTGATCTTTTGAGGAAATGGAGAAGACTGCCTTTGCCTAGCTGTACATTGCTTGCAAAAGAAACAGGTCTTTTTGGTGACAAGTGTTGAAAGGAGGCACTAGACAAATGTGGAGACAGGAAAAATGTCCCCCAACTGAACTGGCATCTGTGGATGCTGAAGTCACAACACAGAACACTAAACACTATTTGAGAACGGCTGGTGTCAGAAGAGTCTCTAACAAGGCCTCTTCCCCCCAGCAGGGGCCTCTCTGTGCACAGAACTCCTGGTAGCGTGATGGCTGCAGGCAGTGGAGAACTCTATTTTGGCATCTCTTTGCCTGTTTTGTGGTCAGCATCTGCAGTGGCTGTTAAAAGGTCTCTAGATAGTGATCTTTGGGAAGAGCTGGCTGAAGAGCCTTCCTACTAACCAGGAGAGCCTGGCTTGGCCTGCCAGTTCTTCCTTGCTGAACCTAGTGTGTCTGTTGGCTCCTTTTTTGTATCTCTTTTCAAAAAAAGAAAAGACCTGTCAGCAGAATCCTTCTAAGTGCTTGTTCAAGACAGAGAGAGCCTTCCTTGCGGCTAAGTCTTGGTGCCATGGGGCATGCCTCATTGCTGTGGTGCCTCTTGCTGGCCATCCTGGTAATAAGTTCTGGTTCACCGGTGCGCCTTCATCTAGTGGCATCTGGCTGCATCTGTTTTATCATTAGGACCCATGGCGCTCTCAGGACTTCAGTGTCCTCTTATGGACACAGCCCTCTGGCTGTGCCCCACTCAGTTCTCTCCCCCCTTCCCGGGGGCAGCTGTTCTCTACCCGGACACTTGCCTCAGTCGCTGGCTGCAGTCCAGGGTGTAGCCACCTGTGTCAGCCACTACGGAGGCAAAAGTCGTGAACGTCCAACCCTGCATCTGTTTCCCTGGACCACTTCCCCACAGCCCCAGCACCTTCCTCCGCCTTTGTATTAGGGCCTCAGTCTGGCAGAATTCGGCCAGAAGGTCACTCATGCTCCCCTTACCCACCCAGCACTACTCTGATCATGGTGCCCACCCTTCCCCAGCCCCAGCCAAACCTCCCTCCTCAAACTCCAAGCAGTGACTCTCGTGCTGTGCTGAGCAGCCCTTTATATATGGGCTGCTCCAGCAAGCCTTCTCCTGATTGGCTCTCCCAATAAGCCCTTTCCTGATAGGCCGGGTTCTGCGCAGCCTCTGCAAGGCTGCCTTAATCTTTCTCCTGCTTGGTTGGGGGCAGACACCTCCCCACACTTGGAAAATGGCAAATGAGAAGTTTAGAGCTGGTGGAAAGGTTACCATGACTGAGAACTGAGCCGAGGTTGCTGCGACTGAAACACAGATCACTAACCGCTATATGATCACAGTGGCTGGTGGGAGAAGCACATGTTAGAAGCCCTCTGTCATCTCAGCTGTGGCTTTCTGTGCACGGAGAGCCAGACACCTCAAGGTCTGCAGGTCTTGAGGGAAATGTGGAACGTCTGTACTTTAGAATTTGCAGGTGTTGTCCTGGGCCATCAAATGGAACAGTTGCAAACACTTTCTTGAGGCAGGCACCATGGCTTAGCTGGCTAAAGCACCTGCCTTGTAAACAGGAGATCCTGGGTTCAACTCCCAGTGGTGCCTTTGTGTATGGCTTTTGTCTCCTCTGCTCACATTTTCCTGTGTCTTCCTAGGAAACAGAAGAGACCTCCCTTGGTATCCAAGTCATTGCTTGCTAAGGAAAAGGCTTCTTTGTAGAGAAGCATTGGAAAGAATCAAATCACAAGCCTGGAGTTGATGAAAAGGCTGCTGTGACTGGCATTAGCATGGTGGTTGCTTTGACTGCAATAGCTGCAACACGAGAGCCTGCGCCACACGTCCTTGTGATTCACTGGGGATGTCCACACGCAGATGTCATGTCACCTTCCTTTAGATAGTCACTGATAAAAAAATGGAGCAGTTGGGAGAAAAGTCCCAGAGAGTGGCATCGTGGCTAAGCTGGCTGACTCACCTGCCAGGTAAAGTGGAGTTAGGGATGCAGCACCCAGTGGTGCCTTGCCAAATGTGTCTGCTCTTCCCATCTTTTGGTCAATCTTCTGAGGAAACAGAGAAGACTGCCTCTGCCTTGCAATGCAAATACTTCCAAAAGAAACCAGTCGTTTTTTCTGAGCAGTGTTGGAAGGAGGCACCTAAGAAATGTGGAGACAAGGAAAAGGTCATCGTAACTCAACTTGCATCCATGGCTCTTGGGGCCACAACGCAGAGCACTAAGCACTGTATGACCACAGCAAAATCTAAACTTTACACCTTATTACACTAGGCAGTAGTTAGGTCAAGCATTTTTCTCACCCCACTGGATGTTACCCTCCTTAATACATAGAATTCCCCCCTTCATTTTCTCAGGATTCCTGCTGCTTCCAACATAGGTGGGGGAGGAGAAAGGCAAAAACATGATGCCACAGTCTCCTATTTTATATCCTTAGTTCAAGTGTCTAGAAGACACTTGCCCAGACGTGTCCGGGTGGGCTCTGCTGAGTCACTAGGTTGGGGAATCCTCCTGGTGTGGTCTTGTGCAACTGACTCATAGACTTGAGCAGTCCCCACAGTGTTGTGTTTGGGCATCTGTCATTGAATTGGAAATCCCTTAATTACAATTCCTCTGCTGATTCATGGTTGTTGAACTCCCTCCTTGGCAGGGGTCACTAGCAAAATTATAGCATATTTCAGTAACAACCATACAGCAAAATGCCTAACTTCATACACCCTCATGCTATACATATTTGGACAGAGTAACCGATTTCAGCAGATCATGACTTTTCATGTGATAACTGACATGGAATTGTTTGTATGAGATATCACAGTCATATATGAATGATGAATATGTGAGCTACAGGGGGCTATTTTGAGGTACATCATGTCACAAAAGCCTCCAGAGACTGGTCTTTGGGAAGAGCTGGCTGAAGAGCCTTCTGAGTAACTGAGAGATCCTGGCTTGGCCGGCCAGTTTGTGCTTGTGAATTAAACTTGTCCGCTGGGCTCCCTTTTTTGTGTCTCTTTCACATAAACAGAGCAGAAGTTCTTGGCCAATCCTTGACAGTGCTTGTTCAAGACACAGAGAGCCTCTGTGCTGGGGCAGGGGTAAGGGTGCAGGAGGTGGTCGGAGAGGAGGTGCTTACCTCGGGCAGCACAGCTCCCAAAGTGACCGGCAGTCGGGATTTCCCCCAACAGTGCCCCACAGGGGTCCAGGGTCAGCTCCAGCACAGGCCACACAGGAAGGCTTAATGCTCGAGCTACAGCACATGCTGGGCAGGCTTGAGGCCAGGGTCCCCATGGCAGGAGAGAAGAAGAAGACTCGGCCCCTGGAGGGGCAGGATGGGCTTCCTGGATCCCATTTGCTCACAGCCAGGGCCCTGCCCCCACTCCCAAGTCGTCCATGGCACCCCCAGGTCAGCCAGAATGGAGCAGCAGTTTTCACTGCACCAAGTCCACTTATGGCTTACAGGCAACACCCAGACCCACCACAGCCCACCATCTTGGCCAGAAAGGAGCCTACTCAGCCTCGTCATTGCTTATTTTCCTTCCCCCCAGAACCCCGCTTCTCCTGGGCTGCAAGGAGCCATCCCTGGGATGCCAACAGCCAGCCACAGGGGTCTATCTCCCAGCAGCCAACCGCACCTCCATGGTTTGGCCCTCAGAAGGGCAGGTGGGGGTTTCCTGGATCCCAGTTGCTCACAGCCAGCCCAGCCTCCACCTCTAAAACCATCAGTCATGCCCCCAGGTTGGCCATAAAGGAGCAGCCATTCTCCACTTGGACTCAGCTTTGCTTGTTTTCCTTTGACCCAGAACCCCCCTTCTTCTCCTGGGCTGCAAGTAGCCATCCCTGGGAAGCCAAGAGGCAGGCACAGGATTCTGCCTCCCAGCAGCCAACCACACCTCCCCAGGCTTTGCAGAATGAATGGTGGTGCTCTACTAACCCCACTTAGCCACAATGATGTGCTTAGTTTCTGCCCTGCCTTTCTCAGCTTGACTTTCCTCTTTTGCCCCATTCCTGCCTCACTTCCTCTTTTGGCAAGTCACGCAAAGGAGGCCAGCAGGAAGAGCCGGCATCCACCAGCCAATCTCCAAGGGCAGAGGAGGCCAAGCCACAAGCCTCTGAAAGGTAACATGCCTAACTCCTCTAGGTTCTCCAGCCTGACACCAAGGTGCTTTCTCCACTGCTGTCAGCACCTTCTGTCATGCAGGGGTTGGAGTTATCCCAGGGATAGGCCAATAGGAGAAGGAGGAGCGTTTTCCTGAACAGGAAGGGGATCTGGGAAAAGGAAACCAGTATGTTTCTGCCTGGCTTTGAACCAGGAACCTTTTGCATGTTAGACAAATGTGATAACCACTACACTACAAAAACTCCCTCTACTTGGCTGTTGCTCACCCTACCAGAAATAAGATATTCAAAATTTTAACATATTGGGGGGCACTGAAGACACGTCTTGCCTACGGTGCCACTTGGTCTAGGGGAGGCCCTGTCAGGGAGAACAGGAGTTAGTGTCACATGTCTATTTTCAGGCTGTAATCTGTGGGCACCCTGCTCTGGGGGAGGGATCGCAGTAACCCAGACTCAGGGCTGGAACAGGCCCCTGATTGAGGGGGTGGCTGCATGGTTTACAGCGCTCTGATGTCTCAGACAAGGTGTCTCTCCCAAAGCCTCAGATCTGCATCCCCAGAAGGCTCCTGTGCTGCCTCCGCTCCTTTCACCTTCTACAGCAAGGAGCAGCAGCAAGGGGCAGGGATGAGCCATAGGCACTAGGTGGGGGGCAGAGGCTTCAGGAGCCCAGAGTGTTTGCCTGTCTGGGCATTTTGGCTGAGACCTCAGGGACACACTATGAGGCAGAATCCCAGGCATCTGTATGAAAGGAGCATAAGGACGTAAGAGCAGCCAGACTGGGTCAGACTGGGTCCATCTCGCCCAGTGTCCTGTCTTCCCATAGCGGCCAAAGCCAGGTGCCCCAGAGGGAATGAACAGAACAGGTAATCATCAAGTGATCTATCCCCTGTCACCCGCTCCCAGCAAACAGAAATTAGGGACACCTTCCCTGCCCATCCTGGCTCAGAGCATGTCCTCCATGAATCGATTTAGCTCTTTTTTTGAGCCCTGTTATAGTCTTGGCCTCCACAACATCCTCTGGCAAGGAGTTCCGCAGGTTGACTGTGCATTGTGTGAAAAAATACTTCTGTTTGTTTGTTTTAAATGTGCTGCCTATTAATTTCACTTGGTGACCCCCAGTTCTTGTGTTATGAGAAGGAATAAGTAATACTTCCTTATTTACTTTCTCCACACCAGTCATGATTTTATAGACCTCTATCACATCTCCCCTTAGTCATCTTTTCTCCAAGCTGCAAAGTCCCAGTCTTATTTATCTCTTCCCAATATGGCAGACACTCCATACCCCTGTCTGAACCTTTTCCAATTCCAATACATCTTTTCTGAGATGCGGTGACCGTATCTGCAAGCAGCGTTCAAGATGTGAGCACACCATGGATTTATACAGTGACAATAAGATTTTCTCTCTTATTATCTATCCTTTCTTAATGACTCCCAACATTCTGTTTACTTTTTACCGACTGCTGCACATTGAGTGGATGTTTGCAGAGAACTATCCACAGTGACTCCAAGATCTCTCACTTGAGTGGCAACAGCTATTTGACATCCCATCATTTTATATGTAGAGTTGAGATTATGTTTGCCAATGTGCATCACTTTGCATTTATCAGCATTGAATTTCATCTGCCATTTTGTTGCCCTTTTACCTAGTTTTGTGAAATCTCTTTTTAGCTCCTCACAGGCTGCTTCGCACTTAACTATCCTCTGTAGTTTTGGATCATCTGCAAATTTTGTCACCTCGCTGTTTAGCAGATCGTTTATCAATATGTTGACTAGCACTGGTCCCGGTACAGACACCACTAGGTACCAGTTTGCATCCTGAAAACTGACCATTTATTCCTACCCTTTGTTTCCCAGCTTTTAACCAGTTATTGATCCATGTGAGGACCTTCCAGAGGTGAAAGTAAGCTGGTACGTTCTGGTATGGGGTACTGGCAAGAGCGGGTACGCTGTGCCAGGCCGGCCTGGCTTTCCCAGTCTGGTGATTTAAAGGGCCCAGGGCTCCCTGCAGTGGCCGGAGCCCCAGGCCCTTTAAATCGCCTCCTGAGCCCCACTGCCAGAGCCCTGGGACCTTAAAGTCACCTCCCAAGCCCTTCTGCTGGAGCCCCCGGGAGCAAATCACTGCCATGGATGCTGCTCTTCCTGCACTACGAACACAGAGCAGGGGCGGTGGGAGCTTCCTTACAGTGGGGCGGGGGCACCGTTGTCTGAACTGTGGCGCTCTCATGACACCCCTTCCCCAAGGAACCACACTCACACCATCCCTCCCCCTGAGGCCACACCCACAGAACACCTCTTCCTCCCAAGACTCCACCCTTCCCCCCCTCCATCACTTGTCCTAACAGCCGGTAAAGAGTGGTGGGGCCATGACCCCCTAACCCCCCTGTTCCAGCACACCTGACACAGAGCTAAGCAGGCCGCAGCATGCATGTGTGACAGAGGCTGCTGTGCTGAGCTGAGCCAGTGAGGGAAGCAGGGGCTGATGTTGGGGCTGTCCCCCTCCCCCAGGACTGGTTGCTTGCAGCAGCTGTCTTAACTTAGAGACAGTGTGCCCACACACTCACTCTTCCCCCCCACCCAAACACATTGCAGTTGAAAAGCAGCTGGCAATCTAGTAGGATTCCCATGGAACAATGGGATGGAGAAACCTGCATCATGTGATGCTGTACTGGCCCGTGAGGCATTGCAAACCCTTCCCAAAGCACCTGCAGCCAGTTGCACAGCTACCGACAGTGCACTGCTCTCTGTGGCCATCCTAGAGTCTAGCATGGATGTGCTCTGGTAAGACAAGAAGCATAGTGTGGACATGCAACAGGTGTTTAATTCAAACACTTTAAAGCCACATTACCCAATAGTGTAGATATAGCTTGGGAGCGAGACAAGACCCAGCTCCCTTGAAACTAAATGACCACAACTTCCTCCGTAGTTGACAGGATTTGAAGCTGCGTGGGGAAGACCCCAATGGATTCCTAGTCCATTGCCTTAACCACTCAGCCACAACTACTTGCTTGAAATGCGTTTCTCACTACACTCCAGTTCTGTTCTCACTGAGTGATCAATTCCAATTGTTCCCTCAGACCATTTTCCACAACACACTCACTGCTGTGCCATTGTGTAAGTGTGTCCATGGCTGAACTGCAAAAATTCCTGCTCATTTCCCTTCTGGCTGGAGCATGAGGAGAGTGTGTTTGTGGTCAATGACGTTCCTGTAGATTGTTGTCCATTTCCTGCCTTGATCATTCAGACAGTTCCTTTACCATCCTATCCCCCGCACATCAGGGATTGCAATAGCAGGGGGCAGGTTTTCTCTGGGGCACTGAGCTTTGTCAGGGGGTTGGTGGCTCCTTTCTCTCCTCATCCTGGAGTAAACTCGGCTTTTTATTTCATCCTTGATGTTTCAAGGCACAACAGATGACCGAGGAAAGAGGTGAACAGGGCGGGCCTCAGGGGAGGGGCAGAGAGGTGCAAGTGGTGGGCAGGGCTGGTCTCATGGGTGGGGCAAAGAGGTGTGGGTGGTGGTCAGGGCAGGGGCTGGTCTTAGGGGAAGAGGCAGAGAGGTTTGGGCAGAGTGAATCTCAGGGAAAGGGCAGAGAGGTGGGGGCAGCAGGCAGACCTTGGGGTAGGGGGTGGAGAGGCACAAGGAGGCTTTTAGGCAGGAGAGGAGCAAGCAAAAGGTGGACCAGCAGGCCTCAGCCAAAGAGGAAGAGCAGGGGTAGGAAGTGGCCAAATGGGAGTGAGGGCAGAGCACAGGTGGGGCCTCAGAGGGAGGAGAATGAGCCAAGGGAATGGAGTGGGCAGGGCCACGCAGAGGATTCAGGGGGCCTGGGGCAAAACAATTTTGGGGGCCCCTTCCATAAAAAAAATGTTGCAATACTATAGAATACTATATTCTCATGGGAGCCCTGCAGGGCCTGGGGCAAATTGCCCCACTTGCCCCCCCTCTGGGTGGCCCTGCCCTCAGCCTCTCATCGTAAGTCCCCTGCCCCCTAATCATTTTTGTTGCCCTCCCCTAGACTCTTTCCAATTTGTTTCTGTAGTGGGAGGGCAAAAACTGGACGCAATGCTCCAGATGTGGCCTCACCAGTCCCGAATAGAGGGGAATAATCACTTCCCTCGATCTGCTGGCAATGCTCCTACTAATCCAGCCCAGCATGACCAGTTACCCATATTGAATGCAGACCCAGCAATATTTGATCAATTGGTTACTGTCCATTCAGGAAGTTCTTTCCTACCTATTCATAAAGAATGAAGATGCTCTGAGCAGAGGGGATAGAGCTGTCCCATCCATGTAGTTAATCCATCTCCCCGAGAGGTGGTAGCTACATCACTGGGGGAAGCTATGTGGGTGGGTGTGCAAGCTGTGGTGTCTCCATGTATCTATAAGTTTAATCAAACCCCATTTTTAAAAGCACTGTGGTCTGGGAAGAGAACAGGAGATCTCTGAGGCAGGGCCTGTCCTTCAAACTCTTTAAGATCACTGACTTACTTCCACAGCAATCATGGGAGTGTAGCTCAGTGGTAGAGTGTTTGACTGCAGATCAAGTAGTCCGTGGCTCTAATCCCAGTGCCCCCTTATAAACCTCTCCTTTCAACAAAAATAATTGCATTTCCGTTATGTTGAGGAGTTCCACTGAATAGGGATCCCTGAAATGAATGGAAACACTCAATGTTTTCCTGTGCAAATGCATGAAAATCTAGCAAACATGTTCCTTCACTGAAATCAGTTCCAATCCTCTGAAGGATTAAAGAATCCTTATTGAGGTTGCAGGAAAAAACCATCCCGATGTGCAGAAAGAATAGTAAATATGGCAGGCGACCAGCTTGGCTTAACAGTGAAATCCTTGCTGATCTTAAACACAAAATAGAAGCTTACAAGAAATGGAAGATTGGACAAATGACCAGGGAGGGGTATAAAAATATTGCTCAGGCATCCAGGAGTGAAATCAGGAAGGCCAAATCACATTTGGAGTTGCAGCTAGCAAGAGATGTTAAAAGTAAGAAGAAGGGTTTCTTCAGGTATGTTAGTAACATGAAGAAAGTCAAGGAAAGTGTGGGCCCCTTACTGAATGAGGGAGGTAACTTAGTGGACAGAGGATGCGGAAAAAGCTAATGTACTCAAAGCTTTTTTTGCCTCTGTCTTCACAAACAAGGTCAGCTCCCAGACTGCTGCACTGGGCAGCACAGTGTGGGGAGAAGGTGACCAGCCCCTGTGGAGAAAGAAGTGGTTCGGGACTATTTAGAAAACTGGAGATGAGCACATGTCCATGGGGCTGGATGTGCTGCATCCGAGGGTGCTAAAGGAGTTGGCGGATGTGATTGCAGAGCCATTGGCCATTATCTTTGAAAACTCATGGTGATCGGGGGAGGTCCAGGATGACTGGAAAAAGGCTACTGTAGTGCCCATCTATAAAAAGGGAAGAAGGAGGATCCAGGGAACTACAGACCAGTCAGCTCACCTCTGTACCTGGAAAAATCATGGAGCAGGTCCTCAAGGAATCACTTCTGAAGCACTTAGAGGAGAGGAAAGTGATCAGGAACAGTCAGCATGGATTCACCAAGGGCAAGTCATGCCTGACTAACCTAATTGCTTTCTATGAGGAGATAACTGGCTCTGTGGATGAGGGGAAAGCAGGGGATGTGTTATTCCTTGACTTTAGCAAAGCTTTTGATATGGTCTCCCACAGTATTCTTGCCAGCAAGTTAAAGAAGTATGGGCTGGACGATTGGACTATAAGGTGGATAGAAAGCTGGCTAGATTGTCTGGGTCAATGGGTAGTGATCAATGGATCCATGTCTAGTTGGCAGCCAGTTTCAAGCGCAGTGCCCCAAGGGTCGGTCCTGAGGCCGGTTTTGTTCAATAGCTTCATTAATGATCTGGAGGATGATGTGGATTCCCCCTTCAGCAAGTTTGCAGAAGACACTAAAATGGGAGGAGTGGTAGATATGCTGGAAGGTAGGGATAGGATACAGAGGGACCTAGACAAATTGGAAGACTGAGCCAAAAGAAACCTGATGAGGTTCAACAAGGACAAGTGCAGAATCCTGCACTTAGGACGGAAGAATCCCATTCACTGTTACAGACTAGGGGCTGAATGGCTAGGAAGCAGTTCTGCAGAAAAGGACCTAGGGGTTACAGTAGACGAGAAGCTGGCTATGAGTCAACAGTGTGCCCTTGTTGCCAAGAAGGCTAACGGCATTCTGGGCTGTATAAGTAGGGGCATTGCCAGCAGATCGAGGGATGTGATCATTCCTCTCTATTCGGCATTGGTGAAGCCTCATCTGGTGTACTGTGTCCAGTTTGGGGCCCGACACTACAAGAAGGATGTGGAAAAATTGGAAACAGTCCAGCAGAGGGCAACAAAAATGATCAGGGGTCTGAAGCGCATGACTAATGAGGAAAGGCTAAGGGAACTGGGCTTGTTTAGTCTGCAGAAGAGAAGACTGAGGGGGGATTTGATAGCTGCTTTCAAGTACCTGAAAGTGGGTTCCAAACAGGATGGATCTAGACTGTTCTCTGTGGTACCTGATGACAGAACAAGGAGTAATGGTCTCAAGTTGCAGTGGGGGAGGTTGAGGTTGGATATTATGAAAAAACATTTTCACTAGGAGGGTGGTGAAGCACTGGAATGGGTTACCTAGGGAGGTGGTGGAATCTCCTTCCTTAGAGGTTTTTAAGGTCAGGCTTGACAAAGCCCTGGCTGGGATGATTTAGTTGGGGATTGGTCCTGCTTTGAGCAGTGGATTGGATTAGATACCTCCTGAGGTCCCTTCCAACCCTCATATTCTATGATTATATGATTAGATGCTCTGATGGTCTCTTCTGGCCATAAAGTTGATTAATTTCTGAAAAAACTGAGTGTAGCATTGGGAGCAGCATCTGATGGTTTCTTGTCTAGCCGACTTGCTTCCTAGAATGAACACTCCTTGAGTGGGGTGATCCACAGGGCGTAGCTCAAACATCCAAAGTGCCTGGCCTGGGGCAGGACATTGGCACAGCAAGGGAGGGGTGTGGTAGTGACATCACAAAGGCCTTTTGCAGGACCTCACACTATTGGTCAAAGGTGGTGGGGAGGTGGTGACCTCACAGAGAGATGCTGACATCATCCAGGCAGGAGAGGGGCGAGGGGCCAGGGAAACCTCAGAGACCCCTGTGGCTTTGCTTCAGCAAGTCTCCTTCTCCAGGTCTCTCCTTGAGGACTGATAGAGCATTCAGGTTCACGGATGTGAGCGCCAGGAGGAACCTCTTTCGAGTTTTCTCCTTCCCTTGTAGTGATTTTACTAGAAAACAGCCGTCCCTGTTTAGAAGGTAAGAGTCTCCTGGAGGTTTGAAACCTGTTCAGTCTGATCCATCTGGTGAGAGTTGAATTCTAGACATGGAAAACACGAGCTTTAGGAGGCAGAATTTTATTGCACACCTGGGATTTTGTCCCTTAGAATCAGTGGGGACATAAGGGTTTGTCCTTTTTGTTTCAGCTTTTCCTCCATCCATCCTTCCCTCCTTTCTCTTCTTCTCTTGCTTCGTTTCTCCTTTTTCCTATTCCCCTCCCAACACCAGCAGGTGTGCTTGTGTTTGTGTGTGTGTGTTGTGGGGGAGTGCTCTGCAGCTCCCACTGTGAGAGATCCACCCAAAAATGTGGGACTGAAATAGTGCTTGGGCAGTGATCCCCAGCAGTCACCTGGGCCATCTTTTGGGCTCTCTGGTAAGAATCCTCAGCCTCCCCTCCTCAGTCTCTACCCTGATTGGCTGAGCAGGGGGTTATTGACAGGGAGGAGACTCAGGTCCATGTTGTTCTCTTTTAAGAACAAGGAAATAAGTCAGAACCAGTTCTATGTTTGACAAATTTTGCTGCTTCTCTGCATTAATGGTCTCTGAGCAGTTCATGATTCTCTCTAACATTGCAGTTCTCCTCAAATACTTGCTGAATAATTACTGTGCACTGTTGTTGGTCTGTAGCTCATCTGAGAGCACATTATTCAGGTCATTCAATGTATGAAATTCAAGATCCGATGGTTAATTTGAAAATCAGGGCTCTTGGGTCCTATTCCCAACTCTGCCTCTAACTGGCTGTGTGACCTAAGACAAGTCAATTCTCCTTTCTCAGCCTTAGTTTCTCCCTCTTTCAAGTAGGGATAATAATGATCTGCTCCTACCTAGCTCAACACACTCACTCTTCCCCAACACACACACTGTCTCTCCCCACACACAAACAGTCTCCACACTGCAGTTGAAAAGCAGCTGGCAATCTAGTAGGAGGCCCCTGGAACAATGGGACAGAGAAACCTGCATCCCTAAAAGTACAGCCATAAAGACAACACACAGCAGCCTTCCCTAGCAGGGGCGGGGGGGGGGGTGAGAAGGAACATCATCCGAGATCCACTGAGCTCCTAATGGAGGCTCGTGGGGGCTCAGCATCCCCAAACCTTGCGTTGCCAAGGGGACAGTGGGGCCCATGACCAGGGTCCCTAGCCAAATTGGGTCCCCCTGGAAAATTCTCCCCCATGGTGGCCCCAGGGCTGGAGGAGCTCCCACTCCCTGCTATGGCCCAGGGGCTGCAGCAGGGGCACAGAGCTTCTCTGGTTTCGGTGCCGCAGCGGGGCAGGGGTAAAGGAGTGACAGGGTGGGGCCAGTGGGGGAAGGGATGGAACAGAGGTGACAGTGGATGGGGCCATGGGTGGAAGAGGTGGAAGGAGGCAGAGCCACAGATAGAACGGGGGGGCATGGTTCCAGTGCTGGGGTCCCCGCACTTGTTCTCCCTTTCCCTGGGCTTTTGCATCACTCGCCCCTGCTTAGCGAGTAGTGTTAATAGGTCCCCATAATGTGGGGCATGACTTCTAGAGGGACACAGAGGAAGATTCATGGCAGCACCTCAGGGCCCGAGCCAGCCCCTATAAAAGGCAGGGAGGGAGCAACACTCAGCCCCAGGTCTTCCCCAGTCCCCAGTCCTCAACCTGAGACTCTGGCTCCCAGCCCGGCGTCGACCCCTTCACTCCTGTCCGCACCCCTCTCCCCAGCAAGCAACGGCCCCACTCCCAGCCCCGGTTCTGGACTGTGGCTTCCGAGGGGCCACAGCCATGGATAAGAGGGCACAGTGTGAGATGTTTGGGGACCACTGGTTTAGGGACATGTTCTCAATCACTTCTCTGCAGTCCAATAAAAGCTATACCTCACCTACCTACCCCTCCATCAGGATGGACTAGGTATGTTCTGCTGCCCTTCACTCATACAGGAAGGAGAACAACATTTCACTCCACTCAATCTTAAAGTGATTTGTAACCCACCACCATCTCAAACTGGTCATTTTGGAGAAGCGGCGCCACCATGCTGCATAGCTAGGCAGAGTAGGTGTGTCTATGCAAACATGGTCTGTTCCTGAAGTCTTTCCCCAGCTCGTCACTAGATGTGAGGGGGGACCTCATTCAGACCCTGCTTATGCTTAGTATTTAAAAACTCCTTAGTGTCCCTATCCCCACCGGCCTTAGATTTCTCCTCCTGTCCATTTCTTAGCAGCTCAGCTGAGGTGGCCAAGTGGTTAAGGTAATGGACTGCTAATCCATTGTGCCTTGTACATGTGGGTTTGAATCCCATCCTTAGCAGATGTATTTGGTCTTTACACCTTCTTTAAAAGACAACCATCTCCCCCTTTGATACAACGAGAGATCAAACAATGTTGTTTCTTACAGACAAAAGCCTTTTCAGAAACTTAGACCTCCCTCCTGTTGCTTTAAATAAAATGCCTAAATCCCACATTTCTAAAAAAATTCTCTAGTCCTGTATTTCTTAGCTTTTCTCTCAAAAGGTAACAGACTCATAATCTCCCCCAAACACTCTGGGACCTCCCCAAATAATTAAAATACCTCCATCCTGAGCAAGGCTACAACAGTGAAGCAGAGCTAGTGTCTAGACCAAGCTGTTCTGAAGGAGGCAACTCAGATATTTTCTCTCTGCTTCCCTTGGCAAAGTCTGACTGAGAAAAGAAAATCCCCCAAACTGAAAATTTTCTACTGAAAAAACAATACTAGTTTGTTTGGGGACTTTGATTTGAATGCATTATTATTATTCTCTTCTGATTTATCTCAGTTCAGTGTTTCTCCTCCAGATGTGTTTCCAGGTGTTGAATTGTGGGGGAGAGAGGCCAAGTCATGATGTCTCTACCCTTCTTTCATAGTTTCTTCCAACTTGCTAGGAAGTACCTTTGCTATGATGTGAGTCAAGCAGTGTCCATTGTTGCTGCGTTATCTCGGAGAAATCTGCATTGTACATGGTTCCTGGGATAGTCCTTGGGAGTGTGGATCCCTTTAATGGGCCAGCAGTGAGTCTGGCTCCTCCACTGTCACATCTGAAAGGCTTGTGGTGGGCATTTCCCAATCTCATAACATATCTCAGTAACACACACAGAGCAAACTTCATAACTTCCCAACCAATGAGAGCACACACAATCCAACACGATATTAATGTTCAATAGATCAAGACTTTTGAAATGATACCTCACTAGGAAGACTTTGTACAAACCATGTCATCATTATATGAGAGTGGTGAATATGGGTCCTCCAGGGTGCGGCTTTGAGCACAGCGTGCCACACCTGGGCTTACATTGTAATGGAGATGTACCCTTAGAGTCCATCTCTCCTGGAATAAAGATGGCAGCATGGTTGGCCTGGGTCATCTGACTTGGCCCAATTGAGCTAAAGCTGAGGGGATAAAAACTGTGGTGAACATATTTGTGTTCATACTGAAGGCTGGGTTTGGAAACCTCACCCCTCGTGGGGTCTCAGAGGTTGGGCTCAAGCCCATACGACATATGTGCCTTCTCTCAATGGGTCGATTGTATAACTGATGGTCCTTAATGGGCCATCAAGCAGATTAAGCAGAACTGACACCAACAGTGGTCACAATGGTGTTCTATACAGTTACAGATTATGTCAATAACATCACAGGAGGTGACACGGGATCAGTGAGACTGATATTGGAATAGCCTCCATTTGATGTCTTCATTTGAAAAAGATGTTGTGAAATTGGAGCTGGGGCAGCAAAGAGCCACCAAATGTTCTGAGGGCTGGAAAAAAATGCCTTCTAGTGAGCTGTTGAAAGAGCTCAACCTGCTTTGCTTATTAAAAGAAGATTGAAATGTGACTTCATTGAAGTGTTGAAGTGCCTTAATGGAGAGAAAAGATTGGGTATTAAAGGGCTCTTTAAACGAGCAGAGAAAGGCATAACAAGACCCAATGGCTGGACGGTGAAAACAGACAAATTCATACTACAAGTAAGGCACAAATATTCAACAGTGAGGATGATTCACCACAGGAACAAGCTACCAAGGAAAGTGGTGGATTCTCCATCAATTGATGTCATGTAATGAAGACTAGATGCCTTTCTGGAATGGGTTTGCCGCATAAGTAGCTATTGTGTCAAATAGGAGGCTTGTGATATGCAGGGGATCAGATTAGATTCTCTAATGGTCTCTTCTGGCCATAAAGTCGACTAATTTCTGAAAAACTGAGTGTAGCATTGGGATCAGCGTCTGATGTTTTCCTGTCTAGCTGGCTTGCTTCCTTGAATGAACACTCCTTGAGTGGGGTGATCCACAGGGAGTAGCTCAAACCTCCAAAGTGCCTGGCCAGGGGCAGGACATTGGCACAGCAAGGGAGGGGTGTGGCAGTGACATCACAAAGGCCTTTTGCAGGACCTCAGACTATTGGTCAAAGGTGGTGGGGGAGGTGGTGACCTCACACAGAGATGCTGACATCAGCCAGGCAGGACAGGGGCGAGGGGCCAGGGAAACCTCAGAGGCCTCTGTGGCTTTGCTTCAGCAAGTCTCCTTTTTGTTTCACCTCCTCCTCCATCCCTCCCTCCCCTTCTTCTCTTGCTTCCTTTGTCCTTTTACCTGTTCCCCTCCCAACACCAGGAGGGGTGTGTGTGTGTGTTGCAGGGAAGTGCTCTGCAGCTCCCACTGTTGGAGGTCTACCCAAAAATGTGGGACTGAACTAGTGCTCGGGCAGTGATCCCCACCAGTGACATGGGCCATCCTCTGGGCTCTCTGATGAGAACCCTCAGCCTCAGTCTCTACCATGATTGGCTGAGCAGGGGGTTATTGACAGAGAGGAGACTCAGGTCCTTGTTGTTCTCTTTAAAGATCAAGTATATAAGCCAGAACCAGTTCTATGTTTGATGAATTTTGCTGCTTCTCTGCATTAATTGTCTCTGAGCTGTTCATGATTCTCCTTAACATTGCAGTTCTCTTCAAATACTTGCTGAATAATTACTGTCACTGTTGTTGGTCTGGAGCTCATCTGAGAGCACTTTAATCGGGTCATTCAATGTCTGAAATTCAAGATCCGATGGTTAGTTTGAAAATCAGGGCTCTTGGGTCCTATTCCCAACTCTGCCAGTGACTGGCTGTGTGACCTCAGACAAGTCAATTTTCCTTTCTCAGCCTTATTTCTCCCTCTTTCAAGTAGAAATAATAATGATCCGCTCCTACCTATCTCACGGTGGGTGGAGGATGGGGATCCATTGGAGAGTGTCACTAGGAGTAGGGCATAATATGAGGTGTCCTATCACGTTTACTCAGAGCAGATTAACACATAATAGAATAGCTGAAATAGTCTATTTGATTTGTATGTTTTTATTTTGAAATTGTTAAGAGCAGCTACGACTTAGCTCAGACTGAAGCATCTTATCTAATGTTTGAGATCCAAGTGTCTCCTCTTTGTGCGCAAGGAGACAATTTAACACACTGTGATGAACAGGAGATGCTTTTGTTTTGCAACAAAATATTTTTCAAAGAACTTTCATCCCACTTGTTATGATTTCGAGAAACAAACTGGATTAGCCTGAATGGGATTTTCTGACAGAAAAAGTTTCAATGAAATTTCTCCACCATCTCCATTCCTGGGCTCTATCCCTGCCTCTGGGGGTGGGGGTGGGGGTGGTTTGTTGTCTGTTAGAACAGGAGTCAGGACTGGTGGTTTCTCTTTCTGGTTCTGCCAGCGCCTTGCTGTGTAGGCGCTTGGGGAGGTCACTTCCCTTCTCTGGACCTCAGGCTCCTCCCCATCCGTCCCATGGGAACAGGGATAGTTCTCAAACTCTGGGCAGTTGTGAGCCTGAGTGAGAGAAGGGGCGTTAAAG
The DNA here is from genome assembly GCF_007399415.2 of Gopherus evgoodei. Classification (NCBI taxonomy): domain Eukaryota; kingdom Metazoa; phylum Chordata; order Testudines; family Testudinidae; genus Gopherus; species Gopherus evgoodei. The sequence goes on from NW_022060106.1 coordinate 50,917, forward strand.
ACCTCTGTGAAGGAGAAAGGGGAGTTTCACAGTGTTCAGCACCAAGGAATTCTAAAATTTCCTAAAATGTCTAGTATGTGGAAACAAAAATAGTCGGGGCCAATCTTTAACCAGTGCCTTTTTTAAAGCCCAATCAGGGATGTGAGTCACTTTCTTTTAGGTACCTGGGGTTCTTTGCCAGCAGGAGAGAAGAGGTTCCTGCCTCCCTTTTTGTGGCCTTAACAAATCAAGTGTTGTGCCTCAGTTCTTGTCTGAGATCCCTGAAAAAGAATATCTTCTTATCCATAAACAAGACAGGACCTTTCTCTAAAAGGGGAACAAAGAGACCCCTGGGGTTTACAGACTTTCTAGCCTGACTGCCATAGGTGGAGACATACTGGAATACATTCTTAAACAATCAGTTTGTCAGCAGCACCTACAGGATACTTTGGTTCTTACGACGAGTGAACATGGATTTGTCAAGAACTAATCATTCCAAACCGATCCTCTTTCCTTCTTTGGCAAGGTTCCAGGCCTGGTGGAGGTGGGTAAACAGTAGATGGGATCTACCTTGGAGTTACTAAGGCTTTTGATACAGTCCCGTAGGACATTCTCACAAGCAAATGAGGGAAATGCAGTCCAGCTGCAATCAGCGTAATGTGGGTATAGAGCTGATTGAAAGCCTAGACTCCAGGAGCCCTTCTCCATGTTTGGCTGTCCAACAGAGAGGGTGTACCTAATGGGTCCGGCAGGGATCAGTCCAGAGTCTGCTACTATTCAATGTTTTCATGAATGATTTGGAAAATGCAGTGGAGAGCATGCTTCTAAAATTTGCAACTGACACCAAGCACTTAGGAGCACAGGATTGGAATTCAAAACACCCTTAACAAATTGGAGAGTTGGTCGTCTTGAGCCAAACTCCATGGTTGGGCCCCTCTCTCTAGACTGGGCTGAAGTGAAACCCCAGAGCCAAACACTCATCCTGGGCAGTGAGCTCCTCCCTTGAATGGTCAGATGCTGCTTAGCACTGTCAGAGCAGCTTTTGCTGGGGGATTCTCCCAGCACTTTCCAATAGTGGGAAAGTATGAAATCCCCATTTGACTGCTGGGGACAGAGCCCTAGAGGGAGGAGCAACTTGCCCAAAGTCCCCCAGGAAAAGGAAAACAACCAGCAGTGGAACCAATAGGAAACCCAGCAATGGAACTCAGGAGTCCTGGGAGTGTGCTAGGGTGACCAGATGTCCCGATTTTATAGGGACATCCGAATTTTTGGTCTTTTTCTTATCTAGGATCCTATAACCCACCCCCTGTCTCGGTTTTTCACACTTGTTGTCTGTTCACCCTAGGGTGTGCACAGGTGTGGGTGCCATCTGCTCCCTGCCCCCCTCATTGAAGCAGATGTGCAGGGTTACTGCCCTGGGAACTGCAGGGCACCAGTGGACATGGGGTTAGCTGGAGGTAGGGTCTGGCTGCAGGCAGGGCAAGGGATGCGGGGATGGCTGGCTTCAGGCAGGGGGGTGCATCAGGGGTTGGCTGGAGACAGGGAAGGGGGTGAGGGGCTGGTTACAGACAGGGGGTGCAGGGCTGATGCAAGCTGGGGGTGTGTGAGGGCTGGCTGGCTTTGGGAAGGGCCACAGGGGGGTGCGGCAGGAGTTGGCTGAAGGCAGGGCAGGGGGTGTGTCAGGGGCTGGCTGTGGGGCTGGTGGCAGGCAGGGCAGGGAGGATGCGGCTGGTGCAGGCAGGGCAGAAGGTGCAGGACTAGCTGGAGACAGAGGCTGGCTGCAGGCTGGGCATGGGGCAGGGCCGGTGCAAGGATGTTTCATGCCCTAGGCAAAACTTCCACCTTGCGCCCTCCTCCCCTGTGCACCCACCCTGAGGTGCCCCATCTGTGGCAGCTCCCCCCCTCCACCCTGAGCTCCCCTCTTGTGGCAACTCCCCCACTCTGCCCTGCGGCAGTTCCCCTCGCCCCAGCTCACCCCTGCTCTGAGCACGAGCACCCCGAGCACACCGTGGCCGCTTCACTTCTCCCGCCTGCCAGGCTCGCGGCGCCTAAGCCTGCCAGGCAGTCAAGCACCCTCCTCTGAGCCACAGCAGCCCTGACAGTTGACAATAGAGGCACCTTAACCCCTGAGTTCCTTCAATGTGTCCCCCTTCGGGGTCCAGCTCCGATCACCAGATACTCAGGGTATGTCTATACCACCTGCCGAATCGGTGGGCAGCGATCGATCCAGCGGGGGTCGATATATCGCGTCTAGTGTAGATGCAACACATCGAGTGCTCTACCCTCGACTGCTGTACTCCAGCTCGGTGAGAGACGCAGGCAGAGTCTACGGGGCACTGCAGCAGTCGACTCACCATAACTGTGACATTGTGAGTATAATCTAATATCTCATTGAAAGGTGACAGGGCCAGAAAGAGTTAATTAACTCCCCTCACCGACTGACCTGACCCGTGGGTGAACCTTAAGGACTGGTTAGCAAGATATGTAAATGAACAGAGCTTTGAAATGCGAGTCTGCAGTGTTAGAGGTAGAAGGGGAGATGTTTGCTCAGGTCTTGTGATGTAAGCAAACAAGTCTTGTCTATTGCTACAGTTTTAATTCAAAGAGCAAAAAAGGAATATTAACATTTATGATGATACTTGAGTGAAATAGTATTATTGTCTCTGTGTCTCTTTGAAGGTTGTAGTAACCTATATTTGAACTGTTTAATGAATAAATTACCCTGTACTAATTGCCAGGATGTTTGGAAGAAGAGTTAAGCCTATTGTTTTCTCAGGACCGAAAGGCTACCTGGAAATGTATAAAAATCCTGTAACACGATCCTTCTTCATCTCAAATCTGCTTTGGGTTTCAAGAGGGGGAAACCTTAAGCCACAAGGACTGAGATCCCCAGTCATTGACTGGAGCCACCCTGAATATGGACATTGGACTATAACCTATGGACTATTTCTTAAAAGACTTTTGGCAGCTACAAGCTCACCTCTACTATGAATCTGAACCTCAAGAATTGAATTCAGGTCGATATGCCTATTAATCTTTTAATCAACACTCTCTCTCTTTTCTTTTCTCATACATTTTAGCTTAGTTAATAAGAATTGGCTATAGCATGTATTTTAGGTAAGATCTAAGTTATAATTGAATCTGGGTATGTAGCTGATTCTTTGGGACTGGAAGAATCTTTTCTTTTATATGATGAAGTAAGATTTTCAGGAATCATCATCATATCTGACAGGTGTGTCTGGACGGAGGCCTGAGGCTGGGTACTTTAAGGGAACTGCGTGGTTGAAACTTCTAAGTAACCAGTGAGGTACTACAGAAGCTGTTTTGTGCTGGCTTGGTAAATCTGAGTATTGGAATAACCAGCAGCGTTTGGGATTTGTCTGCCCTGTTTTGTTTGCAGTTCACCCTGATTGAGTGATCTCAGATGGCTCCCACGGGCAGCACCGTCACACCTACATCCAGGCTGTAGCGGTCTGGGGGATCTTAGGGGCCTTGGGGTGCACAGATACCTATGTCCAGGCTGTAGGGGTCCCTGGGGGGCTTAGAGAGTTTTGGGAGGGACACAGATACCAATCTCCAGGCTCTAGGGGTCCCAGGGGGCTTAGGGGGTTCGTGGGGGCACATATTCGTACATCCAAGCTGTAGTGGTACCAGGGGGGCTTACGGGGTTAGTGGGGGGCATAGATACCTACGTCCAGGCTGGAGGCATCCTGGGAGTCTTAGGGGATTTTTGGTGGCCCAAGATACCTATATCCAGGCTGTAGTGGTTGCAGGGAGTCTTGGGGGTTCGGGTGGGCACAGATACGTATGACCAGGCTGTATCAGTCCCAGGAGGGGTTAGAGGTTTCGTGAGGGGCACAGATATCTATGTCCAGATTGTAGATGTCCCGGGGGAGTTGGGGGGGACACATATACCTACATCCAGGCTGTAGGGGTTCCTGGGGGGTTAGGGGGTTTCTGAGGGGCACTTATACCTACGTGCACACTGGAGTGTCCCGGGAGGCTTATGGAGTCCCTATAGGGCACAGATACCAATGTCCTGGGGGGCTTAGGGGGTTTGTGCGGGGGCACAGATACCTACGTCCAGGCTGCAGGGGTCCCAGAGGGGCTTAGCGTCTGTCACGGAGTGTGGGGGAGTCCGGTCCTGCACCCTTTTTCCTGGGACACACAGTGACTCTCAGCCAGCCAGTAAAACAGAAGGTTTATTGGACAACAGGAGTGAAGGATACAGCAGAGCTTGGAGGCACAAGCAGGACTCCCCAAATCGAGTCCTTCTAGGGGTTCAGGAAGCTTAGTTCCCATTTGGGGATTCCCTGAATTCCAACCACCTAGACCAAAACCTAAACTGAACTAACCCAACTCCCTCCAGCCGGCCCCTTCCTGTGTCCAGCTTCCTGGGCAAAGGTGCTGACCCCTCCCCCATGCCTAGCTCAGGTTACAGGCTGAGCATGTGTTCGATCCTAAAGTCACCCCCTGCTCTCCCATCCCCCACACAGACAGTCCCTACTCCATCACAGTAATGCCCAGAGCATTTCCCGCATGGAGCAACAGTGACACCGTGTGGCCACGCAGGGTAATGCACAGAGCATTTCCCACATGGAGCAACAGTGTCACCGTGTGGCCACGCAGGGTAATGCACAGAGCATTTCTCTCATGGTGCAACAGTGACACCATGTGGCCACGCAGGGTAATGCACAGAGCATTTCCCGCCTGGAGCAACAGTGACACCACGTGGCCACGCAGAGTAATGCACAGAGCATCACATCTATGTAGAGGCTGTAGAGATCCCTGCGGGGCTTAGGGGTCGTGGGGGGCACAGATAGCTACTTCCAGGCTGTAGGCATTCTGGTGGGGATTAGGGGCTTCATGGGGGACACAAATATCTACATCCGGGCTGGAGAATTCCCGGGATGGCTTAGGGGGTTGTGGTGAGCACAAATACATACATCCAGGCTGTAGTGGTCCCTGGGGGTTTAGGGAGTTTCTGAGGGGCACAGAAACCTACGTATGGTCTAAAGGGGTCCCTGGGGGACTTAAGGGGTTGTGATTGCACAGATACCTACGTCCTGGTTGGAGGGGGCCCTGGGGAGCTTAGGGGGTTTGTGTGGCATACACACACCTACAACCAGGTTGATGGGGGCCCTATGTGTGTTAGAATGCTTGTGGGGGGCAGAGATACCTATGTCCATGCTGGATAAGTCCTGGGGAGGGCGTAGGGGGTTCCTGGAGGTCACAAATATCTGCATCCAGGATGGACAGGTTCTGGGGGTATTAGGGAGTTGTGGAGGGGCACAGATACCTATTTCGAGGCAGTAGGGGTCCCGGGATTGCTTTGGGGCATTTTGGGGTACAAATACCTACGTTCATGCTGTAGAGGTCGCTGGGAGCATCCGTGGTTTTGTGAGGGTGTGCAGATACCTATGTCCAGGCTATAGGGATCCTGGAGGGGCTTAGGAGTTTGTGGGGGGTACAGATACCTTGATCCAGGCAAGAGGGGTCCTGGGGGCCTTAAGGGGTTCGTGTTGGGCACTAATACCTGTGTCTAGGCTGGAGGCATTCCGGGGGGCTTAGAGGAGTTGTGAGGGCACAGATAACTATGTTGAGGCTGGAGAGGTCCCATCGTGGTCTACTGGGGTTGTGGGGGGCACAGATACCTGTGTCTAGGCTGGAGGGGTTTGGGGGGTCTTAGGAGGATTGTGGGGGCACAGATACCTATGTCCATGCTAGAGGGGTCCCGTCGTGGCTTAGGGGATTCATGGTTAGAGATACCTACATCTAGGCTGGAGGGGTTCCAAGGTGATTCGGTGTGTTGGGGGGGAACAGATACCTACGTCCTGATTGTAGGGGGCTCTGGGTAGCTTAGGTGGTTTGTAGGGGTCACAGATACAAACATCCATGCTTTAGGGGTCCCGAGGGTCTTTGTAGGGCTCCGGGGGTCACAGATACCTACCTACAGGCTGGAAGGCTCCTGTGGGTCTTAGGGGGTTTGTGGGGCATACAGATGCCTACATCTGGGCTTGTGGGTTCCCTTGGGGGCTTAGAGGTTTGTGGGGAGCACACATACCTTTATCCAGGCTAGATGGGTCCCGGTGGGATTAGGGGGTAGTGGGGGGCACAGATACCTATGTAAGCAGAAGCAGGATGAATTCTACCCTGACATCTGGTGGTGAATTATGTCGAGTGTGCAAAAGAATTTCAGGGGCTGATTGTGTTTGCATAGGCACACCCACCCTACCTCACACGGCCACAGCAGTCTGGGATGGTTGCTTTGGCAGCTGTGGTATCCCCAGTTTATTTGTTGCTGGGGCGTGAGATGTGCAGTGTTGTCATCCTGATTGTGTGGATGAGGAACTGTGAAACTGCTTTGAGACAGGGATTCTCACCATCAATTGAGTGGCACTCGCTAGACAAGGGAGTGGGCTCCTTGGGTGAACCAGAAACATGAATTGCACTTTTTTCCTCTTTTAGCAGTTGAATAGGGTTTTTGTTTTTTTCAGTTCTCTCACTGAAAGACTATCTGGATATATGGACTCTCTACTCAGACCCTATGCCACCAGCACTCCCAGCTATCTCCGTGACACCACTGTTTTCATGAGGAAACTACAATGCATTGGTGACCTCCCAGAAAACACCATCCTAGCCACCATGGATGTAGAGGCTCTCTACACAAACATCCCACACACAGATGGAATACAAGCTGTCAGGAACACTATCCCTGATGATGCCACAGCACAACTGGCTGCTGAGCTCTGTGCCTTTATACTTACACACAACTATTTCAAATTTGATGACAATATATATCTCCAGATCAGTGGCACTGCTATGGGCACCCGCATGGCCCCACAATATGCCAATATCTTCATGGCTGACCTGGAACAACGCTTCCTCAGCTCTCGTCCACTCACACCCCTTCTCTATCTACGCTACATTGATGACATCTTCATCATCTGGACCCATGGGAAGGAGACTCTGGAAAAATTCCACCATGATTTCAACAGCTTCCACCCCACCATCAACCTCAGCCTGGACCAATCTACACGGGAGGTTCACTTTCTTGACACCACGGTGCAAATAAGTGATGGTCACATTAACACCACCCTATATCGAAAACCCACCGACCGCTATGCCTACCTTCATGCCTCCAGCTTCCATCCCGGGCACATCACATGATCCATTGTCTACAGCCAAGCACTGAGGTACAACCGCATCTGCTCTAACCCCTCAGACAGAGACCAACACCTACAAAATCTCCACCAAGCATTCTCAAAACTACAATACCCGCACGAGGAAATAAGGAAACAGATCAACAGAGCCAGATGTGTACCCAGAAGCCTCCTACTGCAAGACAAACTCAAGAGAGAAACCAACAGGACTCCACTGGCCATCACATACAGCCCCCAGCTAAAACCCCTCCAACGCATCATCAAGGATCTACAACCCATCCTGGACAATGATCCCACACTTTCACAGGCCTTGGGTGGCAGGCCAATCCTTGCCCACAGACAGCCTGCCAACCTGAAACATATTCTCACCAGTAACTGCACACCACATCATAATAACTCTTGCTCAGGAACCAATCCATGCAACAAACCTCGATGCCAACTCTGCCCACATATCTACACCAGCAACACCATCACAGGACCTAACCAGATCAGCCACACCATCACTGGTTCATTCACCTGCACATCCACCAATGTAATATACGCCATCATATGCCAGCAATGCCCCTCTGCTATGTACATCGGCCAAACTGGACAGTCTCTAAGGAAAAGGATAAATGGACACAAATCAGACATTAGGAATGGCAATATACAAAAACCTGTAGGAGAACACTTCAACCTCCCTGGCCACACTATAGCAGACCTTAAGGTGGCCATCCTGAAGCAAAAAAACTTCAGGACCAGACTTCAAAGAGAAACTGCTGAGCTTCAGTTCATCTGCAAATTTGACACCATCAGCTCAGGATTGAACAAAGACTGTGAATGATTTGCCAATTACAGAACCAGCTTCTCCTCTCTTGGTTTTCACACCTCAACTGCTAGAACAGGGCCTCATCCTCCCTGATTGAACTGACCTCGTTATCTCTAGCTTGCTTGCTAGCACACATATATATACCTGCCCCTGGATATTTCCATTACATGCATCTGAGGAAGTGGGTATTCACTCACGAAAGCTCATGCTCCAAAACGTCTGTTAGTCTATAAGGTGCCACAGGATTCTTTGCTGCTTTTACAGATCCAGACTAACACGGCTACCCTCTGATACTTGTAAAAAAGACAAAACCCTCAAACAGGGATGAAAAGTGAAAAGCCAAAACAAACTAAGTGCTGGAGGGAGGTCAAATAAAAATCACAAACTGAACTCCCTCATACTCTTCCCCAAAACAGGAGAGAGGAGGAGATCAATTTGGCTTTTAAATCCCATCCAAATTCTCAGGGGGAAGAGAGGAAGCTACTGCCTTGTGTCTGCTAGAATCTACAGGAAGCCATGAGCTATAGTTACCCTGAGGATATGAACCCTGCTGGCAACAATAATGAACTGAGAGACCTCTCAAGGGCTTTGTAGGGCATCCCAGATGTTTTCTCCAGGCACTTTCACATCAGAGTGGGTTTAATGTTTCCTCACCTCTGCAGGGAGATTTCAGGGTCTGTTTTCCCTCTGAACCCTGCAGGTCTGAGACCCATGGCTCTTCCCCTTGTTCCAGCTGGGAGATCACATCAGGTTTGGAAACTGGAAAACCTGCTCAGATGAAAAAAGACAAAGGAGTTCTGTTGATTTCATCAAACTTTGTCATAAAAAACATTCTATTAATTTAACTTTAATACTTAGTGAGACCTGGTGTGCCTGGGCTAGTCCTCACTGAAAATGCCAAGACCAGGGCAAGCTGAAAAAGGGAGAGAAGAGGCTCCCCAAACTGGTGGTTAACACGGAAGTTAAACTCACCAATCAGTCACGAACTGTGCTTCTGATCCCCCACACTGGTTATCGAGAAATTAAAAAAAGAAATCACATGGCCCCCTTTATTGCAATCTAGTTCTCTGATTCCCAATCAGCACCTAGGTCCAGCACAGTGAGAGGTTATTTAAAAACTCTGCTCACATAAACAAAGTGTTCTTCTGACCCCAGAGTCAGCCACATTACCAGGTCATTATGGGTTTGGATCTTACCCGAAATACTACGATGCCAGCCAATCCTTAGCACCTAAACTAAAGGTTTATAAGCAAGAAAGCATCTAAACTAAAGGTTTATTATAAAAGAAAGAAAGAAAAAGGGAGTTGTTAAATGGGAAAGCAGTCAGACACATTCAGAAATCTATACATCTGGTTCTTAGCAGTATTGGTGAGTTTCTGGCTTGAAAGGCTCTCTGGTACACATCCACATTATTCAGTCCTTTGTTCAAGCCTTCAGTTTGTAGAGAAGTTGCTCTAGAGGTAGGAAGGGAGATTGAAGACAAAATGGAGATGATGCAGATGCCCTTTATATTCCCTTTGCCAAGTGGCTTCTACTTCCTGTGTCCCAAACACAAGCTTCACAGCACATGGCATGGAAAAGCCTTGGAGTTCTCAGTACACAGTGTAATACAGCATGGCCAGAGGGCAGCAGACAGGGTTAGAAGGGAGCCTTATTCCCTGCAGAGGGAAGAAAGTTTGCTATAGATTAACTAGAGCTCCTGAAGCCAATTGGAGCACCTGCAGTCAGCCACCTGATAAAGACCCCTGCTCCAATCAGACAGGGAAGGAGTTGGAGCAGAAAGGATTGGTACTGGAGCAGAGAACAGTTTGAAGGGAAGCAGAGGAAAGTTTGGAGAAGTGCTGCAGTGGGCTAAGAAGTCCAAGACCCTAGATAAGGGGAACTTGGCTTGTACAGAGGGAGGGCAGGAAACCCCCACAAGCTGAAGGGCAGGAGCAGGAAGTAGCCCAGGGGAAGGAACCGCTAGTTCAAGTGGTTCACCACTAACCTCAGGGTCCCTGGGCTGGGACCTGGAGAAGAGGGTGGGCCCAGGTCCCTCCCTCTCCACTCCCCTCCTCAAGGACACTAGTGGGGTAATTAAAATACCAATTCAGAGGCAAGCAGTGGCACCCTGAACCTTCCCCAAAGAAGAGAAAGAGTGAGACCCAGCATAACAGTACCCGCAATTTGCCACAGTATTTATAATAAAATAATAATAATAATATAAAGTGTCTCTCAATTCCATATAGTGTCACTTAATAAACTAGTGAATTCCCAGGACGAATTCCTCAGGTGTTTGAAGATGCCGAACACTCTGCTTGTGAGGGACTGTAATACCCACATATATGTTGGGAACACACAAACACACACTGTGCAAGTCTGTTCCCCTATGTTCACCCTTTTAGAAAATTATGATCAATTTTGTTTATAGTATGTGTCAGGGCTGAATCCCCACTCTATCACTCCGAGTGCAGAAAGGGGGGGCCCGACAGGACTCTACAAATTAATTTGTGCCACTCTAGGCTTGAATTAAACCCCCAAAGTTACAGCTTTTCTCTGACATTGGCTTGGTAAATGCTGCCACCACCCAAATGCAAAAAAAACCCAAACCCTTGGACCCAGGAAGGAGCACTTGAGAATTCTTCCCTCTGGGGCACCCTCAAGCCCTTTCACCTCCCCTCCGGGAAAAAGCTGAGAAAGAAAACAAAGGAAATTAGCTGTGGCTACCAGCTAATCAAACAACACACACAAACTTCTTAGGACACCAAAAATCCAATCCTGTTCTTAAAAGAGGTAAATTTTTATTAAAATTGAAAAGGAAAACAATACATCGGGAACTTGGGCTTTTTGCTTATAGCTTTCTTGGGGGTTCAGCTTAAAGCTTACAAGCAAACAAAAGCATCTGAGACAGCACAGAGGAGATCCGAAAGCCAAAATAAAAAAAAAACTGATTGTGTCTGTCCAAACATTCCCTATCCAAATCATTTCTTCTAGGTATGAAAAATGAATTTTCATACCTGCTTCAAGCCTTACACAGCATTACTACTCAATGTCTCCTCTGGAGAACAGACAAAAGGAAAGTTACTTTCCCATTTAACAAAGTTCTAGCTTTTCCATTGGCTCTTTTGGTCAGGCGCCCAATACTTTTTAAAAAACAAAAACAACTCTGTTGGCTTGTTAATCCTTTAAAGGTAAAGCAAGCAGAGAACTCGCAACAACAGGGATTTTACAGCCAACTGGCTGGCTGGCTGTTTATAAAAGGGAGATACCTCCCCTCCCCTTCATTTATCACTGTATGGCTTGTGAGGTACCATTTGAAAAGACATAATCTACTGAATATCCTCCTGTTAAAATGTGTAGCAACATTGTATATAAAGTTATGAGATTTTACAGTATGATGTTACTGAAAAAGCTGCATCCCTAATCCTATATTCCTCAGAGACAGCAAGGCAAACAGCTGGTCAAACAGCCATTCTCCAGGAGGGGGAAGGTGTGAAGATGACATTTACTTTCCATCACAGGGACACTTCAAGCTCGTATCTATGAAAGCCTGTCACCATGACTCAGCTGGGAACTGAAGTGGTTTCTAGTACAAAGGACTGAATTATAAAAAGAGGTGAGGAAAATGCATGGGACTCTCTCTCTCTCCCCTTTTCCTCTGCTCATGATAACTCCTGAAGAACTGAATGTGGGCGGCAGGGGCAGGTTAGGGGGAGTCCTGGCTGAAAGGAAAACCAGCCTGTCTCAGCAGACGGTGAGAGAAACATTTGTTTTAAACCCCTTTTGGTTTGTTAAGTTAAACATTAGTTTGTGTTTTATCTTGTTTTTCTTTCATAAACAATTCTGACTTTTAGGCCTCATTACTTGTAGTCACTTAAAATCTTTTTGTCAGTAGTTAATAATTTTGTTTCCTTTTTTTAATCAAACCAGTGTGTTTGGATTAAAGTGTGTTGGAAACTCCATTTGGAATAACAAGGCTGGTGCATGTCACTTTCCACTGATGAAACGACAGATTTCATATGAGCTCCCATTGTTCAGGAGTGTGCTGGACAGTGCAAGATGCACATTTCTGAGGGAAGTCTAGGAGCAGAGAATTTTCTGGGGTTCTCCTGTGAGGTACTGTAATTTGTGAGTCACTGATTAGCAGCACTCAAAACTGTGTAGCTGGGAGTGAGTTATATGCTGGAGACTGTCTGTGAACTTCCCAGGAGTGGCTGCTCTCACAGTAGAGCAGTGTAAAAGGCACCCCAGCTTGGGGAACTGAGGGGACAGAGCTGTTCAACAGTCCAGATCGTACTGTGCTTTATGTCACAGACACTCAATTTCAAAAAGTCTCCTAAAACACACAAAGTAAATGCATGTCCCAGAAATCAGTCTCCCTGGCACTGCTTCTTTCTGACAGAGAGGTCCAGAGACAAAGAGAGAGTCCTGGGGAAGCTGGAAACATAAGCATAGGGTTCAGTGGAGAAAGGGAACAGGAAGGGCAGGGATATTACTGAATGCAGGATCTCAGCAGTACTAGACGTCAGGATAACACATAGTGCAGCCCATTGGAAAACACAATCCCAACTATACATACAGAATGATGGGGTCTAAATTAGTTATTTCCACTGATTTATATAAGGGCAATAAGATATTCTCTGTATTACTGTCTATCCCTTTTTAAATAATTCCTAACATCCTGTTTGCTTTTTTGACTTCCGTTGCACACTGCTGGATGTCTTCAGAGAACTATACACAATGACAAAAAGATCTTTTTCCTGATTAGCCTAATTTTGCCCCCATCATATTGTATGTATAGTTGGGGTTATTTTTTCCAATGTGCATTACTTTACATTTATACACATTTGCCATTTTGTTGCCCAGTCACTTAGTTTTGAGAGCTCTTTTTGAAGTTCTTCACAGTTTGCTTTGGTCTTAACTATCTTGAGCAGTTTAGTATTGTGATGTTATTGATATACTTTGGGACCATATAGAACATGGTTGCAACCAAGGTCCTGTAGTGGCACCAAATCTTATGTAAAGGGGGTCATATAAGGTGTCCAAGACCAGGTTATGGGTTGCTGGTTATAATTGTGGTGTCTATATGTATGTATCATTTTGTAGTTGAAGTTATGAGTATTGGCTCTATACTGTATGTATTTCAAACTTATGCTGTGCTTCTGGGAGACATCCCAGACAAGTTGGTGTTAGCTCTGCCTAGCATGCTTGATGGCCCATTAACGGCCATCAGCTATTCAACTGACCCATTGAGAGAAGGCAGATATGCCTTGTAACTCAGAAAAGTATGCAGGGACTTGCCCCATGTGACTCCAGACTCCATTTTGCTGTAATTTTCCACAGTAAGAACAAAGAACCGTTCTTACACCTGGAAAAGCCTATAGAAGTCTGATGCCTCATCTCCATCTTGTTTTCAATCCGGCTTCTTACCTCTGGAGGAACTTTGCTACAAATTGAAGCTCTGAACAAAGGACTTACTGACCCATCCCAGAGGGGGATGTACTCCAGAGACTTGATTTGAACCTGCAGTTTATTCCATCACTGCTACAAGCCTGAACTAAGAACTTTGCCATTACTGCATATAATTGATTCCATTTAACCAATTCTAGCTCTCCTCTCTATCTTTTTCCTTTTATGAATAAACCTTTAGATTTTAGATTCTAAAGGATTGGCAACAGCGTCATTTGTGGGTAAGACCTGATGTGTATATTGACCTGGGTCTGGGGCTTGATTCTTTGGGATCGACAGAACCTTTTTTTTTAATTGGGTTGTTTGGTTTTCATAACCATTCATCCCCAGGACTAGTGCACTGGTGGGGATACTGGAAGACTGGAGTGTCTAAGGGAATTGCTTGTGTGACTTGTGGTTAACCAGTGGGGTGAAACCAATGTCCTCTTTGTCTGGCTGGTTTGGTTTGCCTTAGAGATGGAAAAATCCCAGCCCTGGGCTGTAACTGCCCTGTTTTAAGCGATTTGTCCTGAATTGGCACTCTCAGTTGGGTCCCACCAGAACCGCATCTCCACCTCACCTGACTCTTTACTCCTTTCTCCAGATCATTTATGAATAAGTTGAATAGGATTGGTCCAAGGAGTGACCCTTGGGGAACACCACTAGTTACTCCTCTCCATTCCGAAAGTTTACCATTTATTCCTACCCTTTGTTTCCTCTCTTTTAACTAGTTCTCAATCCATGAAAAGATCTTCCCTCTTATCCCATGATAAAATAATTTATGTAAGAGCCTTTGGTGAGGGACCTTGTCAAAGGCTTTCTGGAAATCTAAGTACACTACGTCCACTGGATCCCCTTGTCCACATGTTTGTTGACACTTTCAAAGAACTGTAACAGATTAGTAAGACATGATTTCCCTTTACAGAAACCATGTTGACTTTTGCTGAACAATTTTTGTTCTTCTATGTGCCTGACCATTTTATTCTTTACTATTGTTTCAATTAATTTGCCTGGTACAGATATTAGACTTACTGGTCTAACCGCCAGGATCGCCTCTAAAGCCCTTTTTAAATATTGGTGTTACATAAGCAATCTTCCAGTCATTGGGTACAGAAGCTGATTTAAAGGACAGGTTACAAATCATAGCTAATAATTCCCAAATTTCACATTTGAGATCCTTCAGCTCTCTTGGGTAAATACCATCTGGTTCTGGTGACTTGTTTCAGTTAAGTTTATCAATTAGTTCCAAAACCTCCTCTACTGACACTTCAATCTGTGGCAGTTCCTCAGATTTGTCACCCACAAAAGGTTTTGGAATCTCACCAACATCCTCAGCCAGGAAGACTGAAGCAAAGAATGCATTTAGTTTATTCACAATGACTTTAGAGTCTTTAAGGGCTCCTTTTGTATTTCAATCGTCCAGGGGCCCCACTGGTTGTTTAGCAGACTTCCTGCTTTTAATGTACTTAAAAAACATTTTATTACCTTCTGAGTTTTCGGCTAGCTCCTTCTTCAAACTCCTCTTTGGCTTTTCTTATTACATTTTTACACTTAATTTGGCAGTGCTTATGCTCTCTCCTATATACCTCACTAGGATTTGACTTCCACTTTTAAAAAGATGCCTTTTTATCTCTCACTGGTTTTTTTTACATGGTTGTTCAGCCACAGTGACTCTCTTTTAGTTATTTGCTGTGTTTTTTAATTTGGGGGATACATTTAAGTTGAGACTCTAATACTGTGTCTTTGAAAAGCGTCCTTGCAGCTTGCAGGGATTTCACTTTAGTCATTGTACCTTTTTAATTTCTGTTTAACTAACCCCCTCATTTTTGCATAGTTCCCCTTCCTGAAATTAAATGCCACAGTGTTGAGCTGTTCTTAAAACCACAGGAAAGTTAAAATGCTGTTACATTATGGTCACTATTTCCAAGCAGTCCTGTTACAGTTACCTCTGGACTAGATCCTGCAGTCCACTCAGGACTAAATCGAGAGTTGCTTCTCCCCTTGGAGGTTCTTGTACCAGCTGCTCCATGAAGCAGTCATTTAAAGTATCGAGAAATTCTGTCTCTGCATTTTGTCCTGACGTTACATGTATGCAGTCAATATGGGGATAATTGAAATCCCACACTATTATGGAGTTCTTTATTTTGATAGCCTCTTTAATCTCCCTTCGCATTTCATCCTCACTATCACTGTCTTTGACAGGTGGTCGATAATAGATCCCTATTGTTATATTCTTATCAGAGCATGGAATTACTATCCATAGAGATTTTATGGAACATGCAGTTTCATTTAAGATTTTTACTTCATTTGAGTTTACATTTTCTTTAACATACAATACCACTCCCCTCCCCACCCCCCAAGTATGACCTGCTCTGTCCTTCCAATATATTTTGTACCCTGGAATGATTGTGTCCCATTGACTGTCCTCAGTCCACCAGGTTTCTCTGATGCCTATTATGTCAATATGCTCCTTTAACACGAGGCACTCTAATTCACCCATCTTATTTAGACTTCTAGCACTTGTGTACAAGCACTTCAAAAACTTGTCTCTGTTTATTTGTCTGCCCTTTTCTGATGTGTCTGATGCTTGTGTGTGTAAATGCTTCTCGGCTGATCTGGCCCCTACTTTATCCTCTTCCAGCCTCTCTTCCTGACTAAAACTAGAAAAATCTCTATCACTAGATTCTTCTCTAAGACAAGTCTCTGTCCCATCCATGAGCTCCTCTGCAGCCATTGGCTTTCCCTCCACCTCTTAGTTTAAAAACTGCTTTGCAACCTTTTTAATGTTAAGTGCCAGCAGTCCGGTTCCACTTTGGTTTAGGTGGAGCCCATCCTTCCTGTATAGGCTCCCCCATCCCCAAAGTTTCCCCAGTTCCTATTAAATCTAAACGCCTCCTCTCTACACCATCATCTCATCCACGCACTGAGACTCTGAAGCTCTGCCTGCATACCTGGCCCTGTGCGTGGAACTGGAAGCATTTCTGAGAATGCCACCATAGAGGTCCTGGATTTCAGTCTCTTTCCTAGCAGACTAAATTTGGCCTCCAGGACGTCTCACCTACCCTTCCTTATGTCATTGATATCTACATGTACCATGACCACTGGCTCCTCCCCAGCACTACACATAAATCTATCTAGATGCCTTGAGAAATCTGCAACCTTCGCACCAGGCAGGCAAGTCACCATACGGTTCTCCCGGTCATCACAAATCCAGCTATCCCTATTTCTAATGATCACATCTCCCATTACTAACAGCTGCCTTTGCTTAATGACTGGAGTTCCCTCCCTGGAGAGGTAACCTCAGTGCAAGAGGTGACCCTAACACCATCTGGAAGGAGGGTCCCAATTATGGGAAGGTTTCCCTCTGCTCCCATTGACTGCTCTCCTTCCCTAGGCCTTTCATCCTCCTCAACAGTGCAGTGGCTGTCTGACCAGAGGTGGGAGAAATCTACAAGTGTCCCGGAAAGCGTCATCAACATACTTCTCTGCCTCCAGTAGAATCTCCAGTTCCACCACCCTGGCTTCCAAAGCCTCCACGCGGTGTCTGAGGGCCAGGAGCTCCTTGCACCGAATGCACCCGTAAGCCACCCGCCCACAGGGCAGGTAATCATACATGCTACATTGAGTGCAATAAACAGGATAGCCCCCACTCTGCTGCTGGGCTTCTGCCTGCATCAT
Source organism: Gopherus evgoodei (assembly GCF_007399415.2). Classification (NCBI taxonomy): domain Eukaryota; kingdom Metazoa; phylum Chordata; order Testudines; family Testudinidae; genus Gopherus; species Gopherus evgoodei. The sequence goes on from NW_022060106.1 coordinate 67,972, forward strand.
CTCCTACAGCTACCTAGGTTAACAACAGGGTTTTTGTTTCAATCAAGAAATTTGTATTCTAGCTTATATGTTTTAAAGACTGGCAAGAGAACCTCGCCCCCTTCCCACTCCCCTTCCAAACTCCCTCACGAAACTCCCTGTTAGCAGCCCTGTTTGAAAAGCTCCCTGGTCACTTGCTCACTGCTTTACAAAGCACTCCCCTATCACATACCCCCCTGCCTCCAACCCCTGCTTGAGCCACTCAGGGTAGGGGGCTGGGAGCAACCCCCGGTACCCCAGCCCACTCTCCCAGCCCCCAGCCCTGACTCCTGCACCCCCTCCCACATACCGAGCCCTCACACCCCATGCTCTGACTCTTGCACCCCCTCTACCCTGAGCACCAAATGGGAGCTCCTGCACATGCACCCCCACATTGCCACCTGCACCCCTCACACCAAATGGGAGCTGCCCCAGGTAACCACTCCACACCTCAACCTCCTGCCCCAAACCGAAGCCCCCTCCTGCATCCTAAAATCTGGCCAGACTCTGCATCCCAATCTCCAGCCTGCTCCTGCTCCCTAACTCCCTCCCAGACTCCTGCACCTTGAACACCCTGCCCTCACTAACTCCTGCACCCCCCTCACACCCCCAGCCCTTATTCCTTCACCCCTCACAAACACACCCCAGTTCCCTACCCTCTCTGATTCCTGCACCCACCCATAACCGCTTCCCTCTCCCATCCCCATGCCCCTCTCACACCCCCAGCCCTGACTCCTACACCCCCCCAGAAGCCTCCTGCCCACACTGACTCCTGCCCCCCACATCCCCACCTACATTGCTCGCATGAAACAGGAGCTGCTCCAGGTAAATGCTCCACACCCAACCCCCTGCCCCAGCCCTGCACCCCCTCCCATACCCTAACTCCTGGCCAGACCCTGCACTCCAACGTTTTTAATTTTTAATAAAGGGCTCTTATCCACAGCGCTTTAAAATAGTTAGCTAATGGTACAAACAATATATGGAAAGATCATTAAGTGATGCACCAAGACTCTCAGCGATTTTCAAGTGGTCTGTGGAAAAATCGGTTAGACGACAAAAACAATCCATACACCTCACTTTATTTTCGCTTACTTCCTATTGCTTATAGGAGGAGGAGGAAGAAAAAAAAAGAATGAAAAATGGAGGTTGGAGGGAAATAAGAATGTTTTCTTGCCTGTGTCCCAAGGAGGGACCCCTAAAATGGAGCTGAGCACAGGACCCCACTAACGCTAAATCCACCACTGAGCTTCCTTCTCTGGATCCCCCCAGCCAGCATTCAAGGACACACGGACAGTCTGTGTGATAAGTAACCTGGACCAGCAGCTCTGACTCCAGCAGCCTGCTCATTGCACTCCAAGCACATTCAGGTCTGGGTGGAGAAGGCTCAGGGTTTGAGAGGTCAGGGGTAGGAAGCTTCTGCTGAGTATGCTGCACCTAACCCTCAGTTTTACTTGAGCAAACAGGAGATATTTAACGCTGTGCGATACGGCTCCTGTGCTCTGTTCCCAAAGTGTCCTGCAGCAGGGGATGGTCTCTGACAGCGTGTGTGTCACTGGAATATTGGGGTGATGCTGAAACAGGGCAGAGTAGAGGTGGCATTGGGGGCTGGCATGAACCATCTCTCTTCTTTTCCCCTTCCAAGAACTGAGGGGACACTAACCCTTACCCAGCGAGGTCACATTCTCATAGTTCTCCTGCATAACATCCCTGTAGAGGGATCTCTGAGTGGGGTCCAGCAGAGCCCCCTCTTCCCTGGTGAAATACACAGCCACCTCCTCGAAGGTCACCGGCCCCTGAAAGAGCGAGAGTCCAACACTCAGTACCTGCTGCCCCACTCACAGCCCCCCTGTACATGTGGGACAGGAGCCAAACAGAAACTCTGGGTGGATTGCAGTCAGAGTCCCACTCCCACCCTGCTCAGCGCATCCAGGAAACACCAGGGGGAGGGGACGAAGAGAGAGCCCCTCCTCTCTCCCAGCAGAGCCATCACACACCTACTAGCCATCAACTGATTCAGGAGATGGAGCCCCTAGCAGGGTCCAGGGACAGCTCCCTGGTAGGAAGCCCAACACCCTCCCCATTCTGAAGAGCTGGATGTGAAGGGAGGGGAATCTCCCCTAAGCCTCACTGGTGGATGCCCCCTTCATATCTCTCAGCAGCCGCTGGTTACTCAGGTCGGGCTCCAGCACTGGGAGTCTGGTCAGTTTTCCCAGCTCCATGGAGCTGGGTTATTTTCTGCTCCACAAACTAGAGCATTTCCACCGCCGAACCTCATGGGTCTGTTCCAAGAATCTAGGCCACTTATTAAATAACTCCCAGCAGGTTTAGCACACCCCTGTCCTCCTCCCTTTCTCCACCCTGTGCATTTCCTGCAAACCAGACTGTGCAAACCTTCCCATCTCCAGTGTATTTGCTGTCCCTCTCCCTCCTGGAGGAACCCACCAGCAACCCCCTGATAATACCTACCTGAACTGGCTCCTCTGCAGCCATTTCTCTCCCCTGTCCAACGAGAGGACGGGATGAACTGGAGCGAAACATGGACATTATTCCGCAGCCTGGCAGGGTGAGAAGGGCAGTTGTGAAGGTTTCAGAACAGGCTTTAGTTCATTTCACAGCATGATTCCCCCAGGCCCTTTCCCTGCAGACAGACACCCTAGAGTCTGCCATGCTGAGAAAGGCTTGATCTCTGTGTACAGTGTAGACCTGGCCCCTCCTGACAGGCTAAGCCCACAGAGACACGTTTAACCTCCCTTCTCCCTCCCCCTATCCCATAGCAAAGTCTCTGAACACAAGGCTAGAAAAAAGCAGAACCAAAGGAGTCACTGTGGGGGATTCCCTCAGACACTGACCCCACGGCAGCAACACCCCAGCAGGGGGAATATGGAATCAGGAACTGGATTTTCCTCTGTTTGATTCTCATCTTTTCTACAAGAAAGTGACTCTATCCAGGGTGCAGCAGTACATCTTTCTGGGGAGATTAGAGATCTGGATATCTCGCTCCAAACTCTTCTCTCCCACTGCGCCTTTCGATCTCTCTTTCCCCTTTTCCCATTCCCTCTCCATACCCATCTGGTAGGAAAGTCCCATTCCTGGGTAGTTTGCTCCCCCATGGCTGGATTTGCTCCTGAAATTGCTAATGGGATGAGAAATGAGGGGGGGTCTGTTTGTGTAGGGTCATTTTAAGGCCAGACCCCAGCATTTTCCCTTCGTTCCTTTCAGTTACTTGGAATGTCTGGCTCAGAATTTAGTATTAATAAGGCCCAGGGCTGCCCTACGGGGCTAGGACCAGCTGGAGAAAGTCATCCCCTGGGCCGAGCAGAGAGGCAGCTTTAATTAAGGTCACTTCCCAGCACAGAACCCCACTGGAGGAGCAGCAGCTGCCAAGCCTCGTCTCCCAGATCACAATGGAGGCTGCAGCATCTGACCCAGGAAGCTGAACCCCAATATCCTGAGTAGAGAGGGACAGAGCATTTGAGCAGCTTCCCTCCTTTAGCTCTCCGGGGAGAGCAGCTAATGAGAGCCCCTTCTCACAGGGAGAATTGCTGATCTCATTTGCCCCACTGTCCATCCAGAGTCACTCCTTGTCTTTCCACACAGTGACTCTGGATTAGCATTTGTCTCAATGAAACCAGATTTCACAAATGAGTCCAGAATGCTGCGCTACAGACCATCATGTGGCAGTGCTGACCCCCTTCCCACCTCCCTCACCGCCCACATCGAGAACAAGGACTGGTGGCACAAATTTTCCAAACCGGAACCAAAAGTTCCTGCAGTTTTCAAAAGAGGAGAAAAGCAAAATCTGTGATTTCACACTCAGTGTTTGATAAGTGGATAGAAAGTTATCACAGTGACATGGCACGTGACTTGGGAATATCGGGTAGTGCTTGGAGCCAGGACTTTGGCACAAGTTGATCAGAGAGAAGGATCATGATTAGTTGAAGTTCGCACAGCCAGGAGCCCACCAGATATTCCCTGGCACACAGCCCCCAGAGTCCCTGGCCAGGAACCCCAGATACCCCTCAAAGCCCCACCAGCCAGGGAATCCCCATCAGACCATGACTGTCAGGTTGGGAATCCCAAAGGGTTCCCCCCACCAAAAGCCCCCATCAGCCAGGGACATCCCCAAGGGAACCCCCCACTGGGAATTCAGTCCCTCACTGCCTGCCTAGGACTCCCCTCCAGCAGGATCTTCCCTGCCATTTGTCTGGGACCCCTTTCTCTATCTAACAGGACCCCCTGATGCTTTTCAGTGGGACCCCTCACTCTGCTTCCCTGGCATCCCCTGACCTAGTGCCAGGGATCCTCTCCCCCAGCTCTGTGCACTGGGCATGGCAACAAAACCAGCAACCAGCCGGGGAAGCCCAGTCAGAGCCCCTGGCACAGCACCAGTCTCCCTCTAACCCCGTGTCCCGCCTCCCCAATAGACACCCACCCCCACTGTTCTGCAGCCACCAGGCCCCCAGCGGTACCCACCTCCAGGACCCATAGCCTCAGGGATGGGCACATCACAACCACCACCCCCCAAAACCCCAAACCTCCACAACCCACCAACCTGACTAGGGTACCCCCTGTCCAGCCATCCAAACACCTCCCCCTACCACAATGTCCCTTCAGCTGCAATCTCCCCACACAGACACCCTCCCCGCCCCTGCAACACTGTTACCTCACAGTGCCTGAGAGGTGGATAGGAAGTTATCACCGCCCCCTGCTGGCCAGTCACACAGGCAGAGGGAGCCCTGGGTGATGTCTCTTGAACAGGAGAATGGAAGGCCTGGAGGGTAAGAAATGTCCATGCCCTGTCACTAGCAAATAATGGCCACCATGGATCCACCCCAGAGGTGGCTGCATCTTACACTGTGGGAATCAACCCCTCCCAGAGACCATTTGCCATGAGGTTTGGGATACTTCTGGACCTATGCTGCGCTCACAGCAACCTCCTTATCCCAGGCGAACTGGAGAAAAGGGTCCAGCCAACTCTCCCGTTACCAGGTGGGAACCACTGATCCCCAAACGGGGAGGCCTCTGGCTTTGATGGGTATTAAATATGTGGCTGGTCTCTTTCATCAGCAAACATTTTAACAGAGATAAGGAGGAGAAGAAATGATTTTCAAAGGAGAGGGGAAAGACCATCACTGGGAAATTTAACCCCCTGCAACCTCCAGGATGGAGACGGACTCAGGGAAACAGGCTCCCTCCAAAGAAGGAGAAGTTGCTGGGATGAAACATGGGGAACAGCCCCAACATGAAAGGATTTTTAATTGACATTTGATAACAACACAGAAATGAAAGAGAAAGGCTGGAAATCAGAGGGATTTTATATCAGTTGTTGATAGGAGGTAAAATCTGAGTGTTTCACATCAATATTTGATACATGAATAAAGAGGAAATGAGCACCATTTGCAAACATTTTATATGCATGTTCAAGAATCGGAGAAAAGGTGTAAATCTGAGATTTTCTTTTTATGTTATAATTAGAGAGGCAGCAAAATCTCAGGGCATATTCAATTAGAAATAGACAACTAGAGAGAAATGGGACAAATGTTCAGGTTATTTTATATGAATCTTTGAGATTTTCAAAGAAAATGTGTCACAAACTGATTATTGTACATTTACTATACTATACTACACATTTACTGCTTCTCTCCCTTCAAGCAGAACCCACCACCAGCTCCCTGAGAATCCCTTACCTGAGCCAGCTCCATTGCAGCCATTGCCTTCCCCCTGGGAGGATGGGATGATCTGGAGCAAAACGTGGACGTTATTCTGTAGCCTGCCAGGGCGAGAAGGGCAATGTGAGAGCATTCACACAGGGTTTCTGTCCTTTCCACATGTCGATTCCCCCCCAGGATTTTCCCCTGCTAATGGACAATCTAGGTTCTGCCACACTATGAAGCACACAGTGACTTTATCCCAGTACAGATCTAGCCCCCTCCTACCAGAGTGTAACCCTCTGACACATGGGGAAACCCTCACAGCAGCAGAGTCTCTCTGTTACACTTATCAAGTTTGCGGGCGATACCAAGCTGGGAGGGGTTGCAAGGACTTTGGAGAATAGAACTGAAATTCAAAAACATCTGGACAAACTGGAGAAATGGTCTGAAGTAAATAGGATGAAATTCAATAAAGACAAATCCAAAGTACTCCCCTTAGGAAGGAACCATCAGTTGCACACATACAAGACAGGAAATGACTGCCCAGGAAGGAGCACTGCGGAGATGGATCTGGGAGTCACAGTGGATCACAAGTTAAATATGAGTCAACAACGTTACACTATTGCAAAGAAAGGAAGTATAATTCTGGGATGTATTAGCAGCAGTATTGTAAGCAAGACACGAGAAGTAATTCTTCCACTCTACTCCAGACTGGTTAGGCCTCAACTGGACTAGTGTGTCCAGTTCTGGGGGCTACATTTCAGGAAAGATGTGGAAAAATTGGAGAAAGTCCAGAGAAGAGCAACAAAAATGATTAAATGTCTAGAGAACACGGCCTATGAGGGAAGACTGAAAAAACTGCGTTTGTTTAGTCTGGAGAAGAGAAGACTGAGAGGGGACATGATCAGCTTTCAAGTACATAAACGGTCGTTTCAAGGAGGAGGGAGAAAAATTGTTCTTCTTAACCTCTGCAGACAGGACAAAAAGCAATGGGCTTAAATTGCAGCAAGGGAGGTTTAGGTTGGACATTAGGAAAAACTCCCTAACTTGCAGGGCGGTTAAGCACTGGAATAAATTGCTTAGGGAGGTTGTGAAATCTCCATCATTGGGGATTCAGAAAGAAAAAGGCTGAGAACCCCTGGAGTAAGGGACCATCTGTCACGAAGCTGAGCTCACCTGCGTGGCGAGATATATGGGATCACCCAGGAGGACTGTCTAGGATTCCATGTTAATGCTGTTACAGAGCCTGAAGCGTTTACGCTGAATATTCGGTTGCTATAATCTCCATAATGACCTCACACCCAATTTGGGGTTTGTGCCCTGTTTCTTACCAGTCTGCCTGAGGCTGGTGCTCATGCTCTCGAGTCACTGGAGACAGCGTTACAGAGAGAGGGGCTGTGACTTCCCCATGGTCACTAAACAGGACAGTGACAGAGCCAGGAACAGACCCTGTTAACTCCAGAGCCCTGTCACCCGCAGCTTGGAAAGGTCCCCAGAGCACACTGTATTAGGCTGCAGGAAGAGGTGTGCAGGGACTGCAGCTGAGCTGCCCTGCCAAGACAGCCTGTGCATCCATGAACAAACCACTTCGCTGGGGGGGTGTCCCCTGGGTCAGGAGAAGTCAGTGTCCAGCCTTGTGCGGCTGTGCTCCTGGCTCATACCTCCAGCACTACTGCTGCCCCTCCCTTACCAGCTGCACTGGTCAGCCAGTCCCCGGCCTCTGTGAGGTGGCTGCTCCTCCCCCACTCCCACCAGCTCAAACCTTCAAACTGGGACATGGTGCACTAGTACCAATCACAGTGGACTAGTGTAAATTCTGTCTGTACTAAGGGTTTGCACAAGTGTCTAAAACATCAGTGTGGCAGAGACCTTCAGAAACAGCAGTACGGTGGCACTAGAACCTATTTCTAGCTTGATCACAGACAGCTTGGGTGACCTTGGACATGTCAATGTTTCTCCTCTCAACTTTAGTCTCTTTACCCAGTTGCCCACTCACTGGGGTCTCCTCTCCCTCCAGAGCTGCTCACCACTAAAATCTGAGTGGGTGTCTCCAGAGCTAAGGTAGTTCAGCTCTGGAATAGTCTTACAAGGGGGGCTGTGGAGTCTCTTTCCCTGGAAGTTTTTAAGAACAAGTAGGACAAACTTCTGTCAGATATAATCTACATATACTTGGTTTGCCTCAGCAGAGAGAGCTGGACTTGATGACATCTTGAGGTCCTGTCCAGCACTACATTTCTAGGATGCTATGCAATATATATACATATAAAAACACAACATACAGAATAAAACCCACCACCACATAACGTCAGGCAATTTGTGTGTGTGTGTGGGGGGGAACAGCCTACACTCCACAGCATAAAATGACAATACAAAGGAAAAGAAAGCAACACGATGCAAACGATGACATCCTAGGACAAAAGAACACAATGGAATATAGCTGAACTCAAACCAACACAGCACAGGCACCAAACAAGCTGAGGCAAAACAATGCACCATAAAACCGCTACACAACATGGTGCGATCACAGTTCCAAATGGCCATGCAATGCCATGCAAAACAGCTCAGCGTAGAACAGGACACAGCACAAAAGAGAATTATTTCAATGTAGGCCTGGAAGGCCTCCTGTGCTGAGGCAGGCCAAATATCCCTAGACATTCCCAGACTGGTGAATCTCTAACCTGGTCTTAAAAACCTCCAATGAAGGAAATTCCACAGCCTCCCTTGTAAGGCAACGCAAGGCAAACACAGATCAAAACAATGCTGTACACACACATGCTGGACTTTTGGTTAAGGGAAGTGGTAAGAATTGAAACCATTTGGATTCAGTTCCCAGTTTTGCCTCAAATTCTCCATGCAAACTTGTTAGACACCAGCGGCTGGTCCATGCCAGCTAACTTGGGCTCACATAGCTCAGGCTGTGGGGCTGTTTAATTGTGGTGTCCATGTTCCGGCTGGGGCTGCAGCCCAAGGTCTGGCTCCCTTCCACCTTGCAGGGTCCTACAGCCTGGCTCCAGCCTGAGCCCAGACATCTACACTGCAATTAAACAGCCCCTTCGCCTGAGCCCTGTAAGCCTGAGTCACCTGGCATGGGCCAGCTGGGGGGTTTTAACAGCAGGGTAGAGATACCCTTGCTGTCTTTTCAGCACCAGTCATAATGGGAACCCTGATCTTGGTGTCTGTGTAGGAGCCCTGCACAACAGGGGGCCTGACCTCACTCGGGGACTCTGCAACTCCCAGCATCACAGGATCCCTGATTTTGTTTAGGGCCCCTGCAGCATCTGCCAAAATGTGGAGGCACGATCTGTCAGGGTCTGTGCAGTGCCCAGTACAGTGGTAGGGCGTGATCTGGGTCAGGGTCAGTGTAGTGCCAGGTCCAATGGGGACACAGATCTCAGTCGAGGTCTCTGAAGTGCCCAGCACAAAGGAGGCAGAAATCTGGGCCAGTTGTGCGCTGCCCAGCACAAGGGGGGGGGCAGTGATCTCCGTCCAGGTCTCAGTTTTACCTGGCACAATGGGGGGCCTGATGTCTGTGGGGTCTCTGCAGTGCCCAGCACAACAGAGGCGCAGATCTCACTTGGGGTCTCCACAGCACCTGTCACAACAGTGGGGTCTGACCTCTGTTGGGGTCTCTGCAGCACCTGGCAGAACAGGGCCCAGATCTCACGTGGGGTCTCTGCAGCTCCAGGAACAAGATCCCTGATTTTGTTTGCTGTCTCTGCAGCGCCTGGCACAATGGGAGCCTGATTTCACATGGTGTTGATGCAGGGCCTGGCACAACAGGGGCCCGGAGTTCAGTTAGGGTCACTGTAGCACCCAGCACAACAAAGTCCCTGCTCTCTGTAGGGGTCTGTGCAGTTCCTGGCACCACCAGGCCCCAAACTTGGTCAAGGTTTGTGCAGGACACGGCACTGGGGGACCTGATCTCAGGCCAGGGCTGAGCCACGCTCTGTACGATAAGAGCCCTGATCTCAGTCACACACCTGGACAGAAAAGCGGGAAGATTTTCAAGAATTCAATATCAGTATTTCAGAACTGAGGAGAAAATGGGGCACAAACTAAGTATTTGCCAATATAAGGGACAAGCATCAACATGTGGGGAGATTTTATGTCACCATTCAACAGTTTAAGAGAAAAGAGGGGAAATTGGAGGGGATTATACAGGGATATTGAATCAACAACAGAATGGGACGGATTCTTCTTGCCTCACACTCACAGGGCCAGGAGGGAGCCCTGGGTGATGTCTTTTCACAGGGGAAAGGAGCAGGGCTGGAGTCAGAAGGTCGCTGGCTGTAGGGAGGGGCTGGCAATGGGGTCTGGGAATGTGACAAGCAGGTGATGGGGAGGGGGGAATAGGTGGACTAGGAAATCTGGGGCTGGGCCATCTTCATGGGGGACACTTGCTCCTCCCTCCCCTTCCTGGCCCTTCCCACGCCCTGTTGTCAGCAGAGAGGGCCCCCCCCCAGCCCAGCCCAGAGGTGTCTCTGTCTCAAGGCCTCCCCAGCCTCTGCCCATTTCAGAAATCACTCGGGGGAACCATTTCCCACCTACACAAGGACAAATCCCTGCAGGTGAAAATGGGGGGAAACACCCCAAACCTGAGATCTGAACTGGCCATTGGCGAAGGGGAGAGAAAATGGGGCACAATGGGGGGAGGGGAACAGGGAACTTCTCAGGGTTTGGGGGAAGGGGGGTCACCCTGGGTGCAACTGGGATTGCAATTGGGATTGGGAAACTGGGGCCTGGGCAGTCCCCATAGGGGACACATGCTCCTCCCTTCCCTGCCCTGGCAGAGAACAGGCATCTCATAGACTATCAGGGTTGGAAGGGACCTCAGGAGGTATCTAGTCCAACCCCCTGCTCAAAGCAGGACCAATCCTCAACTAAATCCCCAAACGGCCCCCTCAAGGAGTCAGCTCCCAGCCCTGGGTTTAGCCGGCCAGTGCTCAAACCACTGGGCTATCCCATCCCCACTCCAGGGGCAGCCATGTTTTGGGGAATGACTCAGGGCAACAATTTCCCACCTAAACAAGGACAAATCACGGCAGATAAAATGGGTGGGAAAATGCCCCTCGCTAGAGAAGATTTTAAATTGACGTTTGAGACTCATGGGGTGAACGGGGGAAATCGGAGGAGATGGGAGAGCTGATTGTTTGAGGGGAAAGGAGGGAAATGGCCCCAGATTTTATAGTCCCATGTGAGATACTGAGAGAGAAAAGGGGCAGAGCTAGAGAGAATTTGTATCAGGGGTGAGAGGCAAGTGGCACAAACAGGGGAAGGATCCAACTAACTCCCCTCCCCGCTTCGGCTGCCCGCCATTTCCCCCCACCAGGAGTTTTCTGGCTGCACAGAGACAGTTCAACCCCCCCACAACCGTGTCCCACTGACCTTCCCCTCCCTACAACTCCAGCTACTCCCCTCCCTGCCTGATATCGCCCATCTCCCCCCACACCACAGGGGATCCCCCCTGCCAGGCCCCAGTCTCTGCCCCCCAAATCCCAGCGGTGCCGGGGGCAGCTCCTGCTGCAGCTCCACTGGGGCTGAGGCAGCTCTGAGGCTTCTCCTAGGTTCCCTGGGGCAGAGTCACTTTCCTGCCCAGCCCCAGTGCCGCCCGGGTATCTCACTCCCTGGGGGGCTCTGACCCAGGGGGCTGGTGCAGGCAGAGCCCGGGGCTGCCCAGGGGGCCGGTCCCAGCTGGAGAAACCTCCCCCCGGTCAGGTGCACAGCCCCGCGCAGGCGCTGAACACGTCCTTACATCACTTTCGTGGCGGGAAAAGTTCTGAGGAGATGGAACGCTGAGGGCCAGTTTTGATGGGAAAAAACGGTTTGGACTGGTCTGAGCCTGTGTCCTGATGGTAAACACGTCCCCTCTCAGAGATGGAGTCCAGGGGTCAATAGTTCATATGCTCCAGACTGGATCTTATTTTAAAGCCAGTGATTTACTTCATTAACATCTTAGTAACCAACTAATTGAACATATTAAACAATTTATACTTCTTACACCTAACAATGAGATAAAATACAGAACACAGACAAACCCTGTCAGTAACGGCTAATGTCCTAGATGGGAAATCAGCAGCGGTTTGTAGCGGGGGGAGTGCACAGTCTGAATGTGTATGACCCGACCCCAGCCCCTAGCCCCGCAAAGCAGTAGGGCCTGGCACTCTCTGTGCATTGGTGTGGTGGCTGAGGGGTTAACCAGGCAGTGATAATCCAAGTTGGTTCCCTGAGTCAATCTCACTCCTGAGGAGATTCTGCACTAAAAAAATTCTGTGCACAATATTTTAAAATTCTGCCAATTTTATTTGTCAATCAATAAATGTGAAGACTCCAGCATGGCAGGGGAGAGCACAGGCTGCTGGATGCACAGAGGTGGGAGATCACCCTGCAGCCCCTATTCTCCTCCAGTGAAACAGACTAGGTGGTGAGGCTGCACCTCTCTGCTGCCTACTCCAGGAGCCCCCAAAAGACTCCCCAGAACTGCTCATGAGGGGCATATGTGCCTTCCCTTTGCTTCCTCATCAGAAAGCCTGAGCAGCTGGCCCCGGGTGATTTGAAAGGGCCCGGGGGCTCCTGCTACCACTACCGGCAGCACAGCGGGACTAAAACGATTCCTGCCCACCCTCGCTCTGCACGGCGCACCACTCCCAGAAGGATCTGCAACATCACTGCGGCCCCCGTGGGGTGTGTCTCTCGCATGCTGCCCCCACTCCAAGTGCCAACTCTGCCATTGGAACTGCGGCAATGGGAGCTGCAACGGTGGTGCCAGCGGGCAGTGGTGCCAGGAGACCCACGTCCCCCAGGCCTCCTCCATGTAGGAGTTGCTTGCAGATGGGGGTGTAGGTCACTTTTGGGAGCTGCCTAAGATAGGTGCCACGCCCTAACCCTCTGCCACAGGCCAGATTCCACACCCAAACTCCCTCCTAGACCCTGCTACTGCCCCCCTGCACCCCAACCCCCTGCCCCAGCGCAGATCCCCCACCCCGCTCACACCCAAACTCCCTCCCAGAGGCCACCACCGCCTTCCTGCACCCCAACTCCCTGCCCCAGCCCAGAGCCCACACCCAAACTCCCTCCCAGAGCCCGCACCCCCTCCAGCACCCAAACTCACTCCCACAGGCTGCCACCGTCTCCCCCCCCCGTCCATCCCAGAGCCTGCACCTCATGTACCCAAACTCCCTCCCAGAGCTTTAGGAGGGCGGGGGGAGCGAGGAAGGAAGGGCAGGACTTGGACCTGTTCTGGGCATCACCAAAAGTTATATAAACCTGGTGACGCTGAGCTGGAGCCCTAGTCACTGCACATCTCTCTCCTTACAGGGGGGACTCTGTGGGGCAGGGCGCTGCTGGGGGTTCATTCCTTCCTTTCATGGCTGTGGAAGGGTGAACAGGGAGAGAATTTGCTCCTCTGTTCTCTGTGGGGCACACAGGCAGCGGGTTATTTCCAGGGCTGTAACAAACACAAGCTAGCAGAGGGGGGAAGGGATTTCCCGCAGGATCTATTCCTAGGGCAGCTCCCAGGCTGTGCCCTGGCGAGCGGTGCCCAGGGGATTTAGAGGCTTTAGAGGCAGGTGATTGACATGTGCTGAGTCCCATCTCCAGCGCTGAACTGACACGTGCTCGCTGCACTCTCAGCCGGGGGCTCCTTAGTCTGATGGTTCAGCAGCACCAGCCCCCGCCCCTGCTTTTCCCCTGGGGAGCCCCAGCCCCTCCCCTGCCCCTTCCGGGCTGAGGCGGGTCCCCGCGTGTCCAACCCCCCTGCGTGGGGCCCGGGGGCAGGGCCAGGCCCGGGGAGGAGCCGCCCCGCCCCTTTGTGCCTGTGACGACACTTTGAGCAACTCTCCGGTTTGGCAATAGGAGCAGTTTCTGCCCCGTTACACCGGCAGCGGGGCCGTGGCGGGGTCGGGAAAGCAGCTCGGGGGCTGCAGCAGCCTGCGGGGCAGCGCGGTGAGGCCGGGGGCAGGGCCCGAGGGGAGGGGGACACGCGTGGGGCGGACACGCTCCTGTTGGGAGGGGCCGGAGCGCGGCTCGGCTGCAGAGCTTGGAGCCCAGGCTGGGCCCGGGAGCGAGGGGAGGGGGAGCCTGGCGGGCGGGAGCGGCTGGGGGGAGCTGGGAGTTTGGGGTGCGCTGGGGGGGTCAGGGCTGGGGGGATCTGGGAGTCTGGGGTGCGCTGGCGGGGTCAGGGCTGGGGGGAGCTGGGAGTTTGGGGTGTGCTGGGGGGGGTCAGGGCTGGGGGGAGCTGGGAGTTTGGGGTGCGCTGGGGGGGTCAGGGGCTGGGGGAGCTGGGAGTCTGGGGTGCGCTGGGGGGGGTCAGGGCTGGGGGGAGCTGGGAGTTTGGGGTGCGCTGGGGGGGTCAGGGCTGGGGATTGGCGGCTGTTTAGAGGTCACAAGCCCTCCCAGCGCTGCCGCTGTATTAAACCGCTCCCCGGGAAAAAGCGGGGGGGGGGCGGTCTCTCAGCGGGGGAAAAGGCGGAGGGGGGGGGAGATGATCTGCCTGGCCCCGGGGACCTCCTTTACTTGGGCTGGAGAGGGCGGAAGTGGCCCCGGGGCAGGCTGGGAGATGTAGTTCCTGACTCTCCCTAGACAGGAAGTGACGTTGGCGAGGGCGGTGGATCCGGACTGCCAGCGCGCGGGGCCGTTGGAGCCTCTCCCGGGGCCGGAGAAGGGTTTGTGTCGTTGGGCTCTGGGCATGCGCAGATCGGGGAGCAGGAGAGTCCCGCTTTAACCCCCCGTGGGGCTGGGGGGTGAGACCGGGCTGGGGGGCTGGGAAAGGGGCGGGCGGGAAATGTCGGTGCAGCCCGGACATGGCCGAGGGGGGTGAGCAGGTGACCCCCGAGGAGCGGGGAGAGGAAGGGGGGGGCTGAGATCCGCTCGGATTTACCGCTGCCCCCCCCGTGGGGACCCCCCTCCTCTCCCGCCCTGCCCCCTTTCTCCCTAGAGAGCAACGAGCAGCACCCAGGGTGACCCCCCCTCCCCCAACCCCCTGAGAAGTTCCCTGTTCCCCTCCCCCCATTGTGCCCCATTTTCTCTGCCCTTCGCCAATGGCCAGTTCAGATCTCAGGTTTGGGGTGTTTCCACCCATTTTCACCTGCAGGGATTTGTCCTTGTGTGGGTGGGAAATGGTTCCCCCGAGCGATTTCTGACCTGGGCAGAGGCTGGGGGGGCCCTGAGACAGGGACACCTCTGGGCTGGGCTGGGGGGGCCCTCTCTGCTGGCAACAGGGCGTGGGAAGGGCCAGGAAGGGGAGGGAGGAGCAAGTGTCCCCCATGGAGACGGCCCAGCCCCAGGTTTCCTAGTCCAGCTACTTTCCCCTCCCCCACCTGCCCAACCCAGCAGCCCCACTTGTCTGCTAGTCAAATTCCCAGACCCCATTGCCAGCCCCTCCCCACAGCCAGTGACTTTCTGACTCCAGCCCCGCTCCTTTCCCCTGTGAAAGCCGCACCACCCGGGGCTCTGCTGGCCATGTGAATGTGTGACCAGAAGAATCCGTCCTATTCTGTTCTTGATTAAATAACCCTGTATAAACCTCTCCAGTTTCCCCTCTTTTCTCTTAAAATGTTGAATGGTGACATAAAATCTCCCCACATGTTGGTACTTTTCTCTTATATTGGCAAACATTAGTTTGTGCCCCATTTTCTCCTCAGTTCTGAATTACTGATATTGAATTCTTGATAATCTTCCCGCTTTTCTCTCCAGGTGTGTGACTGAGATCAGGGCTCTTATCGTACAGAGCGTGGCTCAGCCCTGGCCTGAGATCAGGTCCCTCAGTGCCAGGCCCTGCACAAACCCTGACTAAGTTTGGGGCCATGGTGGTGCCAGGAACTGCACAGACCCCTACAGAGAGCAGGGACCTTGTTGTTCTGGGTGCTACTGTGACCCTGACTGAGCTCCGGGCCCCTTTTGTGCCAGGCCCTGCATCAACACCAAGTGAAATCAGGCTCCCATTGTGCCAGGCGCTGCAGAGACAGCAAACAAAATCAGGGACCTTGTTCCTGTAGCTGTAGAGACCCCAAGTGAGATCTGGGCCCTGTTCCGCCAGGTGCTGCAGAGACCCCAACAGAGGTCAGACCCCACTGTTGTGACAGGTGCTGTGGAGACCCCAAGTGAGATCTGTGCCTCTGTTGTGCTGGGCACTGCAGAGACCTCGACTGAGATCTGTGTCCCCATTGGGCCTGGCACTGCACTGATCCTGACCCAGATCACGCCCCACCCCTGTACTGGGCACTGCACAGACCCTGATAGATCGTGCCTCCACATTTTGCCTGATGCTGCAGGGACCCTAAACAAAATCAGGGATCCTGTGATGCTGGGAGTTGCAGAGTCCCCGACTGAGGTCAGGCCCGCTGTTGTGCAGGGCTCCTGCACAGACACCAAGATCAGGGTTCTCATTGTGACTGGTGCTGAAAAGACAGCAAGGGTATCTCTACCCTGCTGTTAAAACCCCCCAGCTAGTCCATGCCAGCTGGCTCAGGCACAGGGCTGTTTAATTGCAGTGTAGATGTCTGGGCTCAGGCTGGAGCCAGGCTGTAGGACCCTGCGAGGTGGGAGGGTGCCAGACCTTGGGCTGCATCCCCAGCCGGAACACGGATGCCACAATTAAACAGCCCCACAGCCTGAGCCATGTGAGCCCAAGTCAGCGGGCACAGGCCAGCCGCTGGTGTCTAACAAGTTTGCATGGAGAATTTGGGGGCAAAACTGGGAACTGAATCCAAATGGTTTCAATTCTTACCACTCCCCTTAACCAAAAGCCCAGCATCTCTGTGTACAGCATTGTTTTAGTCTGTGTTTGCCTTGCGTTGGCTTACAAGGGAGGCTGTGGAATTTCCTTCATTGGAGGTTTATAAGACCAGGTTAGAGATTCACCAGTCTGGGAATGTCTAGGGATATTTGGTTCTGCCTCAGCACTGGAGGCTGGAGTAGACACCCTCTCAAGATCCCTTCCAGGCCTACATTGAAATGATTCTCTCTTGTGCTGTGTCCTGTTCTACACTGAGCTGTTTTGCATGGTGCCATTTGGAACTGTGATCGCACAATGTTGTTTAGCAGTTTTATGGTGCATTGTTTTGCCTCAGCTTGTTTGGTGCCTGTGCTATGTTGGTTTGAGTTGAGCTATTTTCCATTGTGTTCTTTTGTCCTAGGATGTCGTCGTTTGCATCGTGTTGCTTTCTTTTCCTTTGTATTGTTATTTATGCTGTGGAGTGTAGGCTTTTCCCCCCCCCCCCCCCGAATTGCCTGACATTATGTTGTGGTGGGTTTTATTCTGTATGTTGTGTTTTTATATGTATATATATTGCATAGCATCCTAGAAATGTAGTGCTGGACAGGACCTCAAGATGTCATCAAGTCCAGCTCTCTCTGCTGAGGCAGGGCCAAGTATATGTAGATTATATCTGACAGAAGTTTGTCCTACTTGTTCTTAAAAACTTCCAGGGAAAGAGACTCCACAGCCCCCCTTGTAAGACTGTTCCAGAGCTGAACTACCTTAGCTCTGGTGACACCTACACAGATTTTAGTGGTGAGCAGCTCTGGAGAGAGAGGAGACTCCAGTGAGTGGGCAGCTGGGAAAAGAGACTAAAGTTGGGAAGAGAAACATTGACATGTCCAAGGTCACCCAGGCTATCTGTGATCGAGCTAGAAATAGGTTCTAGTGCCACCATACTGCTGTTTCTGAAGGGCTCTGCCACACTGATATTTTAGGCACTTGTGCAAACCCTTAGTACAGACAGAATTTACACTAGTACACTGTGATTGGTACTAGTGCACCATGTCCCAGTTTGAAGGTTTGAGGTGGTGAGAGTAGGGGAGGGGCAGCGACCTCACAGAGGCCTGGGGCTGGCTGACCAGTGCAGCTGGTAAGGGAGGGGCAGCAGTGAGTGCTGGAGGTATGAGCCAGGAGCACAGCCGCACAGGGCTGGACACTGACTTCTCCTGATCCAGGGGACACCCCCCCAGCGAGGTGGTTTGTCCATGGATGCACAGGCTGTCTTGGCAGGGCAGCTCAGCTGCAGTCCCTGCACACTTCTTCCTGCAGCCTAATACAGTGTGCTCTGGGGACCTTTCCAAGCTGCGGGTGACAGGGCTCTGGAGTTAACAGGGTCTGTTCCTGGCTCGTCACTGTCCTGTTTAGTGACCATGGGGAAATCACAGCCCCTCTCTCTGTAACGCTGTCTCCAGTGACTCGAGAGCACGAGCACCAGCCTCAGGCAAACTGATAAGAAGCAGGGCACAAACCCCAAGTTGGGTGTGAGGTCTGTATGGAGATTTCACCAACCAAGTGTAAACGCTTCAGGCACTGTAACAGCATTAACATTGAATCACAGACAGTCCCCTTGGGTGATCCCATATATCTCGCCATGCAGGTGAGCTCAGCTTCGTGACAGATGGTCCCTTACTCCAGGGGTTCTCAGCCTTTTTCTTTCTGAATCCCCAATGATGGAGATTCCACAACCTCCCTAAGCAATTTATTCCAGTGCTCAACTGCCCTGACAGTTAAGGAGTTTTTCCTAATGTCCAACCTAAACCTCCCTTGCTGCAATTTAAGCCCATTGCTTTTTGTCCTGTCTGCGGAGGTTAAGAACAATTTTTCTCCCTCGTCCTTGAAATGACCATTTATGTACTTGAAAGCTGATCATGTCCCCTCTCAGTCTTCTCTTCTCCAGACTAAACAAACTCAGTTTTTTCAGTCTTCCCTCATAGGCCGTGTTCTCTAGACCTTTAATCATTTTTGTTGCTTTTCTCTGGACTTTCTCCAATTTTTCCACATCTTTCCTGAAATGTAGCCCCCAGAACTGGACACACTAGTCCAGTTGAGGCCTAACCAGTCTGGAGTAGAGTGGAAGAATTACTTCTCGTGTCTTGCTTACAATACTGCTGCTAATACATCCCAGAATTATACTTCCTTTCTTTGCAATAGTGTAACGTTGTTGACTCATATTTAGCTTGTGATCCACTGTGACTCCCAGATCCGTCTCCGCAGTGCTCCTTCCTGGGCAGTCATTTCCTGTCTTGTATGTGTGCAACTGATGGTTCCTTCCTAAGGGGAGTACTTTGGATTTGTCTTTATTGAATTTCATCCTATTTACTTCAGACCATTTCTCCAGTTTGTCCAGATGATTTTGAATTTCAGTTCTATTCTCCAAAGTCCTTGCAACCCCTCCCAGCTTGGTATCGCCCGCAAACTTGATAAGTGTAACAGAGAGACTCTGCTGCTGGGAGGGTTTCCCCATGTGTCAGAGGGTTACACTCTGGTAGGAGGGGGCTAGATCTGTACTGGGATAAGGTCACTGTGTGCTTCATAGTGTGGCAGAACCTAGATTGTCCATTAGCAGGGGAAAATCCTGGGGGGGAATCGACATGTGGAAAGGACAGAAACCCTGTGTGAATGCTCTCACATTGCCCTTCTCGCCCTGGCACGCTACAGAATAACGTCCACGTTTTGCTCCAGATCATCCCATCCTCCCAGGGGGAAGGCAATGACTGCAATGGAGCTGGCTCAGGTAAGGGATTCTCAGGGAGCTGGTGGTGGGTTCTGCTTGGAGAGAGAGAAGCAGTAAATGTATAGTATAGTATAGTATAGTAAATGTACAATAATCAGTTTGTGACACATTTTCTTTGCAAATCTCAAAGATTCATATAAAATAACCTGAACATTTGTCCCACTTCTCTCTAGTTGTCTATTTCTAATTGAATATGCCCTGAGATTTTGCTGCCTCTCTAATTATAACATAAAAAGAAAATCTCAGATTTACACCTTTTCTCTGATTCTTGAACATGCATATAAAATGTTTGCAAATGGTGCTCATTTCCTCTTTATTCATGTATCAAATATTGATGTGAAACACTCAGATTTTACCTCCTATCGACAACTGATATAAAATCCCTCTGATTTCCAGCCTTTCTCTTTCATTTCTATGTTGTTATCAAATGTCAATTAAAAATCCTTTCATGTTGGGGCTGTTCCCCATGTTTCTCAATCCCAGCAACTTCTCCTTCTTTGGAGGGAGCCTGTTTCCCTGAGTCCGTCTCCATCCTGGAGGTTGCAGGGGGTTAAATTTCCCAGTGATGGTCTTTCCCCTCTCCTTTGAAAATCATTTCTTCTCCTCCTTATCTCTGTTAAAATGTTTGCTGATGAAAGAGACCAGCCACATATTTAATACCCATCAAAGCCAGAGGCCTCTCCGTTTGGGGATCAGTGGTTCCCACCTGGTAACGGGAGAGTTGGCTGGACCCTTTTCTCCAGTTGGCCTGGGATAAAGAGGTTGCTGTGAGCGCAGCATAGGTCCAGAAGTATCCCAAACCTCATGGCAAATGGTCTCTGGGAGGGGTTGATTCCCACAATGTAAGATGCAGCCACCTCTGGGGTGGATCCATGGTGGCCATTATTTGCTAGTGACAGGGCATGGACATTTCTTACCCTCCAGGCCTTCCATTCTCCTGTTCAAGAGATATCACCCAGGGCTCCCTCTGCCTGTGTGACTGGCCAGCAGGGGGTGGTGATAACTTCCTATCCACCTCTCAGGCACTGTGAGGTAACAGTGTTGCGGGGGCGGGGAGGGTGTCCGTGTGGGGAGATTGCAGCTGAAGGGACATTGTGGTAGGGGGAGGTGTTTGGATGGCTGGTACCCCCTAGTCAGGTTGGTGGGTTGTGGAGGTTTGGGGTTTTGGGGGGTGGTGGTTGTGATGTGCCCATCCCTGAGGCTATGGGTCCTGGAGGTGGGTACCGCTGGGGGCCTGGTGGCTGCAGAACAGTGGGGGTGAGTGTCTCTTGGGGAGGCGGGACAGGGGGTTAGAGGGAGACTGGTGCTGTGCCAGGGGCTCTGACTGGGCTTCCCCGGCTGGTTGCTGGTTTTATTGCCATGCCCAGTGCACAGAGCTGGGGGAGAGGATCCCTGGCACTAGGTCAGGGGATGCCAGGGAAGCAGAGTGAGGGGCCCCACTGAAAAGCATCAGGGGGTCCTGTTAGATAGAGAAAGGGGTCCCAGACAAATGGCAGGGCAGATCCTGCTGGAAGGGAGTCCTAGGCAGGCAGTGAGGGACTGAATTCCCAGTGGGGGGTTCCTTGGGGGCTTTTGGTGGGGGGAACCCTTTGGGATTCCCAACCTGACAGTCCTGGTCTGGTGGGGATTCCCTGGCTGGTGGGGCTTTGAGGGGTATCTGGGGTCCCTGGCCAGGGACTCTGGGAGGCTGCGTCCCAGGGAATATCTGGTGGGCCCTTGGCTGTGGGAACTTCTACTAACCATGATCCTTCTCTCTGATCAACTCGTGCCAGAGTCCTGGCTCCAAGCACTGCCCGGCATTCCCCAGTCATGTGCCCTGTCACTGTGATAACTTTCTATCCACTTATCAAACACTGAGTGTGAAATCACAGATTTTGCTTTTCTCCTCTTTTGAAAACTGCAGGAACTTTTGGTTCCGGTTTGGAAAATTTGTGCCACCAATCCTTGTTCTCGATGTGGGCGGTGAGGGAGGTGGGAAGGGGGTCAGCACTGCCACATGATGGTCTCTAGCGCAGCATTCTGGACTCATTTGTGAAATCTGGTTTCATTGAGACAAATGCTAATCCAGAGTCACTGTATGGAAAGACAAGGAGTGACTCTGGATGGACAGTGGGGCAAATGAGATCAGAAATTCTCCCTGTGAGAAGGGGCTCTCATTAGCTGCTCTCCCCAGAGAGCTAAAGGAGGGAAGCTGCTCAAACGCTCTGTCCCTCTCTACTCAGGATATTGGGGTTCAGCTTCCTGGGTCAGGTGCTGCAGCCTCCATTGTGATCTGGGAGACGAGGCTTGGCAGCTGCTGCTTCCCCAGTGCGGTTCTGTGCTGGGAAGTGACCTTAATTAAAGCTGCTTCTCTGCTCGGCCCAGGGGATGACTTTCTCCAGCTGGTCCTAGCCCCGTAGGGCAGCCCTGGGCCCTATTAATACTAAATTCTGAGCCAGACATTCCAAGTAACTGAAAGGAACGAAGGGAAAATGCTGGGGTCTGGCCTTAAAATGATTTTACACAAACAGACCCCCCCCTCATTTCTCGTCCCATTAGCAATTTCAGGAGCAAATCCAGCCATGGGGGAGCAAACTACCCAGGAATGGGACTTTCCTACCAGATGGGCATGGAGAGGGGATGGGAATAGGGGAAAGAGAGATCGAAAGGCGCAGTGGGAGAGAAGAGTTTGGAGCGAGATTTCCAGATCTCTAATCTGCCCAGAAAGATGTATTGCTGCACCCTGGATAGAGTCACTTTCCTGTAGAAAAGATGAGAATCAAACAGAGGAAAATCCAGTTCCTGATTCCATATTCCCCCTGCTTGGGAGTTGCTGCTGTGGGGTCAGTGTCTGAGGGAATCCCCCACAGTGACTCCTTTGGTTCTGCTTTTTTCTAGCCTTGTGTTCAGAGACTTTGTTATGGGATGGGGGGAGGGAGAAGGGAGGTTAAACATGTCTCTGTGGGCTTAGCCTGTCAGGAGGGGCCAGGTCTACACTGTACACAGAGATCGAGCCTTTCTCAGCATGGCAGACTCTAGGGTGTCTGTCTGCAGGGAAGAGGCCTGGGGGAATCATGCTGTGAAATGAGTTTGTGCTTTCTGAAACATTCACAACTGCCGTTCTCACCCTGCCAGGCTGCGGAATAATGTCCATGTTTCGCTCCAGTTCATCCCGTCCTCTCGTTGGACAGGGGAGAGAAATGGCTGCACAGGAGCCAGTTCAGGTAGGTATTATCAGGGGGTTGCTGGTGGGATCCTCCAGGAGGGAGAGGGACAGCAAATACACCGGAGATGGGAAGGTTTGCACAGTCTGGTTTGCAGGAAATGCACAGGATGGAGAATGGGAGGAGGACAGGGGTGTGCTAAACCTGCTGGGAGTTAGTTAATAATTTGCCTAGATTCTTGGAACAGACCCATGAGGTTCGGCGGTGGAAATGCTCTAGTTTGTGCAGCAGAAAATAACCCAGCTCCATGGAGCTGGGAAAACTGACCAGACTCCCAGTGCTGGAGCCCGACCTGAGTAACCAGCGGCTGCTGTGAGATATGAAGGGGGCACCCACCAGTGAGGCTTAAGGGAGATTCTCCTCCCTTCACATCCAGCTCTTCAGAATGGGGAGGGTGCTGGGCTTCCTACCAGGGAGCTGTCCCTGGACCCTGCTAGGGCTCCATCTCCTGAATCAGTCAGTGGCTAGTAGGTGTGTGATGGCTCTGCTGGGAGAGAGGAGGGGCTCTCTCTTCGTCCCCTCCCCCTGGTGTTTCCTGGATGCTCTGAGCAGGGTGGGGGTGGGACTCTGACTGCAATCCACCCAGAGTTTCTGTTTGGCTCCTGTCCCCCAGGTATAGGGGGGCTGTGAGTGGGGCAGCAGGTACTGAGTGTTGGACTCTCGCTCTTTCAGGGGCCGGTGACCTTCGAGGAGGTGGCTGTGTATTTCACCAGGGAAGAGGGGGCTCTGCTGGACCCCACTCAGAGATCCCTCTACAGGGATGTTATGCAGGAGAACTATGAGAATGTGACCTCGCTGGGTAAGGGTTACTGTCCCCTCAGTTCTTGGAAGGGGAAAAGAAGAGAGATGGTTCATGCCAGCCCCCTGTGCCACCTCTACTCTGTCCTGTTTCAGCATCACGCCAATATGCCAGTGACACGCATGCTGCCAGAGACCGTCCCCTGCTGCAGAACACTTTTGGAACAGAGCACAGGAGCCGTATCGCACAGCGTCAAATATCTCCTGTTTGCTCAAGTAAAACTGAGGGTTAGGTGCAGCATACTCAGCAGAAGCTTCCTACCCCTGACCTCTCAAATCCTGAGCCTTCTCCACCCAGACCTGAATGTGCTTGGGGTGTAACGAGCAGGCTGCTGGAGTCAGAGCTGCTGACCCAGGTTACTTATCACACAGACAGTCCGTGTGTCCTTGAATGCTGGCTGGGGGGATCCAGAGAAGGAAGCTCAGCGGTGGATTTAGCGTTAGTGGGGCCCTGTGCTCAGCTCCATTTTAGGGGTCCCTCCTTGGGACACAGGCAAGAAAATATTCTTATTTCCCTCCAACCTCCGTTTTTCATTCTTTTTTTTCCTTCCTCCTCCTCCTATAAGCAATAGGAAGTAAGTGAAAATAAAGTGAGGTGTATGGATTGTTTTTGTCGTCTAACCGATTTTTCCACAGACCACTTGAAAATCGCTGAGAGTCTTGGTGCACCACTTAATGATCTTTCCATATATTGTTTGTACCGTTAGCTAACTATTTTAAAGCGCTGTGGATAAGAGCCCTTTATTAAAAATTAAAAACGTTGGAGTGCAGGGTCTGGCTAGGAGTTAGGGTGTGGGAGGGGGCTCGGCTGGAGCAGGGGGTTGGGTGTGGAGCATTTACCTGGAGCTGCTCCTGTTTCATGCGAGCAATGCAGGTGGGGATGTGGGGGGCAGGAGTCAGGATGGGCAGGAGGCTTCTGGGGGGGTGCAGGAGTCAGGGCTGGGGGTGTGAGAGGGGCATGGGGGTGGGGGAGGGAAGCGGTAATGGGTGGGTGCAGGAATCAGAGAGAGTAGGGAACTGGGTTGTGTTTGTGAGGGGTGAAGGAATAAGGGCTGGGGGTGTGAGGGGGTGCAGGAGTCAGTGAGGGCAGGGTGTTCAAGGTGCAGGAGTCTGGGACGGAGTTAGGGAGCAGGAGCAGGGTGGAGATTGGGATAGACTCATAGACTCTAGGACTGGAAGGGACCTCGAGAGGTCATCGAGTCCAGTCCCCTGCCCTCATGGCAGGAGCAAATACTGTCTAGACCATCCCCGATAGACATTTATCTAACCTACTCTTAAATATCTCCAGAGATGGAGATTCCACAACTTCCCTAGGCAATCTATTCCAGTGTTTAACTACCCTGACAGTTAGGAACTTTTTCCTAATGTCCAACCTAAATCTCCCTTGCTGCAGTTTAAGCCCATTGCTTCTTGGTCTATCATTGGAGGCTAAGGTGAACAAGTTTTCTCCCTCCTCCTGATGACACCCTTTTAGATACCTGAAAACTGCTATCATGTCCCCTCTCAGTCTTCTCTTTTCCAAACTAAACAAACCCAATTCCTTCAGCCTTCCTTCATAGGTCATGTTCTCAAGACCTTTAATCATTCTTGTTGCTCTTCTCTGGACCCTCTCCAATTTCTCCACATCTTTCTTGAAATGCGGTGCCCAGAACTGGACCACAATACTCCAGTTGAGGCCTAACCAGTGCAGAGTAAAGCGGAAGAATGACTTCTCGTGTCTTGTTTACAACACACCTGTTAATGCATCCCAGAATCATGTTTGCTTTTTTTGCAACAGTATCACACTGTTGACTCATATTTAGCTTGTGGTCCACTATGACCCCTAGATCTCTTTCTGCCATACTCCTTCCTAGACAGTCTCCTCCCATTCTGTATGTGTGAAACTGATTGTTCCTTCCTAAGTGGAGCACTTTGCATTTATCTTTATTGAACTTCATCCTGTTTACCTCAGACCATTTCTCCAATTTGTCCAGATCATTTTGAATTTTGACCCTGTCCTCCAGAGCAGTTGCAATCCCTCCCAGTTTGGTATCGTCCGCAAACTTAATAAGCGTACTTTCTATGCCAACATCTAAATCGTTGATGAAGCTATTGAACAGAGCCGGTCCCAGAACAGACCCCTGCGGAACCCCACTTGTTATACCTTTCCAGCAGGATTGGGAGCCATTAACAACTACTCTCTGAGTACAGTTATCCAGCCAGTTATGCACCCACCTTATAGTAGCCCCATCTAAATTGTACTTTCCTAGCTTATCTATAAGAATATCATGCGAAACTATCAAATGCCTTACTAAAGTCTAGGTATATCACATCCACCGTTTCTCCCTTATCCACAAGGCTCGTTATCCTATCAAAGAACGCTATCAGATTAGTTTGACATGATTTGTTCTTTACAAATCCATGCTGGCTATTCCCTATCACCTTACCACCTTCCAAGTGTTTGCAGATGATTTCTTTGATTACCTGCTCCATTATCTTCCCTGGCACAGAAGTTAAACTAACTGGTCTGTAGTTTCCCGGGTTGTTTTAATTTCCCTTTTTATAGATGGGCACTATATTTGCCCCCTTCCAGTCTTCTGGAATCTCCCCCGTCTCCCATGATTTCCCAAAGATAATAGCTAGAGGATCAGATACCTCCTCTATTAACTCCTTGAGTATTCTAGGATGCATTTCATCAGGCCCTGGTGACTTGCAGGCATCTAACTTTTCTAAGTGATTTTTTACTTGCTCTTTCCTTATTTTCTCTTCTAAACCTACCCTCTTCCCGTAAGCATTCACTATACTAGACATTCCTTCAGACTTCTCAGTGAAGACCGAAACAAAGAAGTCATTAAGCATCTCTGCCATTTCCAAGTCTCCCGTTACTGTTACCCCCTGCTCATTGAGCAGTGGGCCTACCCTGTCCTTAGTCTTCCTCTTGCTTCTAATGTATTGATAAAAAGTCTTCTTGTTTCCCTTTATTCCCATAGCTAGTTTGAGTTCATTTTGTGCCTTTGCTTTTCTAATCTTGCCTCTGCATTCCTGTGTTATTTGCCTATATTCATCCTTCGTGATCTGACCTAGTTTCCATTTTTTATATGACGCCTTTTTATTTTGTAGGTCACGCAAGATCTCAAGGGTAAGCCAAGATGGTCTTTTGCCACATTTTCTATCTTTCCTAACCATCGGAATAACTTGCTTTTGGGCCCTTAATAGCGTCCCTTTGAAAAACTGCCAACTTTCCTCAGTTGTTTTTCCCCTCAGTCTTAATTCCCATGGGACCTTGCCTATCAGCTCTCTGAGCTTACCAAAATCCACCTTCCTGAAATCCATTGTCTCTATTCTGCTGTACTCCCTTCTACTTTTCCTTAGAATTGCAAATTCTATGATTTCATGATCACTTTCACCCAAGCTTCCTTCTACTTTTAAATTCTCAACAAGTTCCTCCCTATTGGTTAAAATCAAGTCTAGAACAGCTTCCCCCCTAGTAGCTTTTTCAACTTTCTGAAATAAAAAGTTGTCTGCAATGCAGTCCAGGAACTTATTGGATAGTCTGTGCCCCGCGGTGTTATTTTCCCAAAATATATCTTGATAGTTGAAGTCCCCCATCACCACCAAATCTTGGGCTTTGGATGATTTTGTTAGTTGTTTGAAAAAAGCCTCATCCACCTCTTCCGCCTGATTAGGTGGCCTGTAGTAGACTCCCAGCACGACATCACCTGTGTTTTTTACACCTTTTAGCCTAACCCAGAGACTCTCCACCCTTCCGTCTCCTATGTCCATCTCCACCTCAGTCCAAGTGTGTACATTTTTAATATATAAGGCAACACCTCCTCCCTTTTTCCCCTGTCTCCTTCCTGAGCAAACTATACCCATCCACACCAACATTCCAGTCGTGTGTATTATCCCACCAAGTTTCAGTAATGCCAATAATGTCATAGTTGTATTTATTTATTAGCACTTCCAGTTCTTCCTGCTTATTACCCATACTTCTTGCATTTGTATAAAGGCATCTAAGATACTGGTTTGATCTTGCCTCCCAGCTTTGCCCTGACCCTCCTTCCTCTCTGCCATTATAGCCCGTGCTCCCTCCTGTTTCCAACCCATCTCCCAGGTCTTGTTCCCCACTTACCTGTGGGATGCAGGGTCTGGCCAGATTTTAGGATGCAGGAGGGGGCTTCGGTTTGGGGCAGGAGGTTGAGGTGTGGAGTGGTTACCTGGGGCAGCTCCCATTTGGTGTGAGGGGTGCAGGTGGCAATGTGGGGGTGCATGTGCAGGAGCTCCCATTTGGTGCTCAGGGTACGGGGGGTGCAGGAGTCAGAGCATGGGGTGTGAGGGCTCGGTATGTGGGAGGGGGTGCAGGAGTCAGGGCTGGGGGCTGGGAGAGTGGGCTGGGGTACCGGGGGTTGCTCCCAGCCCCCTCCCCTGAGTGGCTCAAGCAGGGGTTGGGGGCAGGGGGTATGTGATAGGGGAGTGCTTTATAAAGCAGTGAGCAAGTGACCAGGGAGCTTTTCAAACAGGGCTGCTAAAAGGGAGTTTCGTGAGGGAGTTTGGAAGGGGAGTGGGAAGGGGGCGAGGTTCTCTTGCCAGTCTTTAAAACGTTTAAGCTATAATACAAACTTCTTGATTGAAACAAAACCCCTGTTGTTAACTTAGGTAGCTGTAGGTGATGATGCAGGCAGAAGCCCAGAAGCAGAATAGGGGCTATCCTGTTTATTGCTCTCAATGTAGCATGTATGATTACCTGCCCTGTGAGCGAGTGGCATATGTGTGCATTCGGTGCAAGGAACTCCTGGCCCACAGACACCGCGTGGTGGCTTTGGAAGCCAGGGTGGTGGAACTGGAGATTCTACAGGAGGCAGAGAAGTATGTTGATGACGCTTTCCGGGACACTTGTAGATTTCTCCCACCTCTGGTCAGACAGCCACTGCACTGCTGAGGAGGATGAAAGGCCTAGGGAAGGAGAGCAGTCAATGGGAGCAGAGGGAAATCTTCCCATAATTGGGACCCTCCTTCCAGATGGTGTTAGGGTCACCTCTTGCACTGAGGTTACCTCTCCAGGAAGGGAACTCCAGTCATTAAGCAAAGGCTGCTGTTAGTAATGGGAGATGTGATCATTAGAAATAGGGATCGCTGGATTTGTGATGACCGGGAGAACCGTATGGTGACTTGCCTGCCTGGTGCGAAGGTTGCAGATTTCTCAAGGCATCTAGATAGATTTATGTGTAGTGCTGGGGAGGAGCCAGTAGTCATGGTACATGTAGATATCAATGACATAAGGAAGGGTAGGTGAGACGTCCGGGAGGCCAAATTTAGTCTGCTAGGAAAGAGACTGAAATCCAGGACCTCTATGGTGGCATCCTCAGAAATGCTTCCAGTTCCACGCACAGGGCCAGGTATGCAGGCAGAGCTTTAGAGTCTCAATGCGTGGATGAGATGATGGTGTAGAGAGGAGGAGTTTAGATTTAATAGGAACTGGGGAAAGTTTGGGGATGGGGGAGCCTATTCAGGAAGGATGGGCTCCACCTAAACCAAAGTGGAACCAGACTGCTGGCACTTAACGTTAAAAAGGTTGCAAAGCAGTTTTTAAACTAAGAGGTGGAGGGAAAGCCAATGGCTGCAGAGGAGCTCGTGGATGGGACAGAGACTTGTCTTAGAGAAGAATCTAATGATAGAGATTTTTCTAGTTTTAGTCAGGAAGAGAGGCTGGAAGAGGATAAAGTAGGGGCCAGATCAGCCGAGAAGCATTCACACACACAAGCATCAGACACATCAGAAAAGGGCAGACAAATAAACAGAGACAAGTTTTTGAAGTGCTTGTACACAAATGCTAGAAGTCTAAATAAGATGGGTGAATTAGAGTGCCTCGTGTTAAAGGAGCATATTGACATAATAGGCATCAGAGAAACCTGGTGGACTGAGGACAGTCAATGGGACACAATCAATCCAGGGTACAAAATATATTGGAAGGACAGAGCAGGTCATACTCGGGGGGGTGGGGAGGGGAGTGGTACTGTATGTTAAAGAAAATGTAAACTCAAATGAAGTAAAAATCTTAAATGAAACTGCATGTTCCATAAAATCTCTATGGATAGTAATTCCATGCTCTGATAAGAATATAACAATAGGGATCTATTATCGACCACCTGTCAAAGACAGTGATAGTGAGGATGAAATGCGAAGGGAGATTAAAGAGGCTATCAAAATAAAGAACTCCATAATAGTGTGGGATTTCAATTATCCCCATATTGACTGCGTACATGTAACGTCAGGACAAAATGCAGAGACAGAATTTCTCGATACTTTAAATGACTGCTTCATGGAGCAGCTGGTACAAGAACCTCCAAGGGGAGAAGCAACTCTCGATTTAGTCCTGAGTGGACTGCAGGATCTAGTCCAGAGGTAGCTGTAACAGGACTGCTTGGAAATAGTGACCATAATGTAACAGCATTTTAACTTTCCTGTGGTTGGAAGAACAGCTCAACACTGTGGCATTTAATTTCAGGAAGGGGAACTATGCAGAAATGAGGGGGTTAGTTAAACAGAAATTAAAAAGGTACAATGACTAAAGTGAAATCCCTTCAAGCTGCAAGGACGCTTTTCAAAGACACAATATTAGAGGCTCAACTTAAATGTATCCCCCAAATTAAAAAACACAGCACATAACTAAAAGAGAGTCACTGTGGCTGAACAGCCATGTAAAAAAAGCAGTGAGAGATAAAAAGGCATCTTTTTAAAAGTGGAAGTCAAATCCTAGTGAGGTATATAGGAGAGAGCATAAGCTCTGCCAGATTAAGTGTAAAAATGTAATAAGAAAAGCCAAAGAGGAGTTTGAGGAAGGAGCTAGCCGAAAACTCAGAAGGTAATAAAATGTTTTTTAAGTACATTAAAAGCAGGAAGTCTGCTAAACAACCAGTGGGGCCCCTGGACGATTGAAATACAAAAGGAGCCCTTAAACACTATAAAGTCATTGCGGATAAACTAAATGCATTCTTTGCTTCAGTTTTCCTGGCTGAGGATGTTGGTGAGATTCCCAAACCTTTTGTGGGTGACAAATCTGAGGAACTGCCACAGATTGAAGTGTCAGTAGAGGAGGTTTTGGAACTAATTGATAAACTTAACCTGTCATCGGAGCCAGATGGTATTTACCCAAGAGGGCTGAAGGATCTCAAATGTGAAATTTGGGAATTATTAGCTATGATTTGTAACCTGTCCTTTAAATCAGCTTCTGTACCCAGTGACTGGAAGATTGCTTCGATCCTGGCGGTTACAGACCAGTAAGTCTAATATCTGTACCAGGCAAATTAATTGAAACAATAGTAAAGAATAAAATTGTCAGGCACATAGAAGAACAAAAATTGTTGAGCAAAAGTCAACATGGTTTCTGTAAAAGGGAAATCATGTCCTACTAATCTGTTACAGTTCTTTGAAAGTGTCAACAAACATGTGGACAAGGGGATCCAGTGGACATAGTGTACTTAGATTTCCAGAAAGCCTTTGACAAGGTCCCTCACCAAAGGCTCTTACATAAATTATTTTATCATGGGATAAGAGGGAAGATCTTTTCATGGATTGAGAACTGGTTAAAAGACAGGGAACAAAGGGTAGGAATAAATGGTAAACTTTCGAAATGGAGAGGAGTAACTAGTGGTGTTCCCCAAGGGTCACTCCTTGGACCAATCCTATTCAACTTATTCATAAATGATCTGGAGAAAGGAGTAAACAGTCAGGTGAGGTGGAGATGCGGTTCTGGTGGGACCCAACTGAGAGTGCCAATTCAGGACAAATCGCTTAAAACAGGGCAGTTACAGCCCAAGGCTGGGGTTTTTCCATCTCTAAGGCAAACCAAACCAGCCAGACAAAGAGGACATTGGTTTCACCCCACTGGTTAACCACAAGTCACACAAGCAATTCCCTTAGACACTCCAGTCTTCCAGTATCCCCACCAGTGCACTCGTCCTGGGGATGAATGGTTATGAAAACCAAACAACCCAATAAAAGAAAAAGGTTCTGTCGATCCCAAAGAATCAAGCTCCAGACCCAGGTCAATATACACATCAGATCTTACCCACAAATGACGCTGTTGCCAATTCTTTAGAATCTAAAATCTAAAGGTTTATTCATAAAAGGAAAAAGATAGAGAGGAGAGCTAGAATTGGTTAAATGGAATCAATTATATGCAGTAATGGCAAAGTTCTTAGTTCAGGCTTGTAGCAGTGATGGAGTAAACTGCAGGTTCAATCAAGTCTCTGGAGTACATCCCCCTCTGGGATGGGTCAGTAAGTCCTTTGTTCAGAGCTTCAATTTGTAGCAAAGTTCCTCCAGAGGTAAGAAGCCGGATTGAAAACAAAATGGAGATGCGGCATCAGACTTCTATAGGCTTTTCCAGGTATAAGAACACTTCTTTGTTCTTAGTGTGGATGGCCGTTAATGGGCCATCAAGCATGCTAGGCAGAGCTAACACCAACTTGTCTGGGATGTCTCCCAGAAGCACAGCAGAAGTTCGAAATACAGACAGTGTAGAGCCAATACTCGTAACTTCAACTACAAAATGATACATACATATAGACACCACAGTTATAACCAACAACCCATAACCTGGTCTTGGACACCTTATATGACCCCCTTTACATAGGATTTGGTGCCACTACAGGACCTTGGTTGCAACCATGTTCTATATGGTCCCAGAGTATATCAATAACGTCACAATACTAAACTGCTCAAGATAGTTAAGACCAAAGCAAACTGTGAAGAACTTCAAAAAGAGCTCTCAAAACTAAGTGACTGGGCAACAAAATGGCAAATGTGTATAAATGTAAAGTAATGCACATTGGAAAAAATAACCCCAACTATACATACAATATGATGGGGGCAAGATTAGGCTAATCAGTAAAAAGATCTTTTTGTCATTGTGGATAGTTCTCTGAAGACATCCAGCAGTGTGCAGCGGAAGTCAAAAAAGCAAACAGGATGTTAGGAATTATTTTAAAAGGGATAGACAGTAATACAGAGAATATCTTATTGCCCTTAAATAAATCAGTGGAAATAACTAATTTAGACCCCATCATTCTGTTCTATAGT